>NW_006921440.1:8269-191493 GCF_000392275.1 Phaeoacremonium minimum UCRPA7
TCCCTCACCTATATCTCACCAGCGTATATAGCTATAATCGCATAGGTATAATATTCTTTTTCGCAAGATTATATATACTATAAAAATGATTTTTCCCAGTCAGATTTACGTCAAAATTAGGTTACCTGATTTTGGTAGGTAAAAAGGCCTTTTTTAGCATATTTTACAGTATCCTACAGTACTCTATATATACATACTGACTTCTCCATAGGTTTACTCACTGTTAGATCTGTACATGGTTGTACAGATCTCCTCTAGGCTTTTACATACCTATACACTCTTCATCCGTCAAGCAGTCAAGAAGGCTCAAGTTAGCCTAGCACTACCCCTTACAGCTTTATACTAGCCAGTATAGACTAATACCAGCACGATGGCTTGTAAGATAGCTGTACATAAGACTATAGAGGCTGCTATAGACAATAAGAGTTATAAGAAGTAGAATAAGCCCTTATATACAGCTAAGGAGGCTTATATTAAAGCTTTATAACTTAATATAGCTAAGATCGACTCTATTAAGGAAATGACATTCATATACAATGGCAAAGAGATCGTTTTACCTACCAACCCTGACAAACAGCCTAAGGATAAGGCTATAGTGACTGGTTGAATGCTTAAAAACATCATAAAGAGCTTATATAAAGATATATAAAAGATCTTACTTAATACTGGCAGTATATATATACTTCTATCATTCAGTTTCCCTAATATAGTACTGATCAAGCTTATATAGATTCTTATATATAAGATTGATCTTAAGTCTATAGTTGACAAGGATGGTCATATCATTATACCCTCAATTAAGAAAGATTGTCAGTAGTATATGTCTACCTATGTTGGACATTTAACATAAGAACTCTTATAGTCTAATACAAGATCATATAAGCTAATATAAACTAAGTTCAACTTTATATATATTAGTATAGATTGCTATAATAATTATAGAAACATACGTATTGATAATCCTTTTCATATGTGTGTAAGCAACGCTGGTCATACCTAGGATAGTATATACATCTACTGTCAGTTTCGTTCATAGGCTAAGAGATACTCTTATAAGTTGATATAGTTTCTATAATAGTATATAGATCTATACTAACTTATATAGTCTCGACTATATTTAAGCCTACTATAAAGTCTTCTAAACATGCTTATGATGATGATAATCTAAAGTCTCTTCTTAAGTATAACTTTCCTTCTAAGAAGATCAAGCTTATATAGTCTTTTATTCTAGCTATATAGACTTTTTTAGAGACTAACTTCCTTAGTCTTATAAGTAACAATGCTTTTCAAGCTTTATAAGATGCTATAGAGTATGAGTTAACGATATGCCATAACGAGTAATTATATACGACGATATAGATGACTGTATGGATGAGTACTAGGCCTTTATAAGCCAGTATATAACCATTTGGTTAACATCCTTTCGTTATAATAACATTTCGACTCTATATAATTCTATATATCTTTGTTTAGCTTTATTCAGCCTAGTATATAACCTCATTAGTTTTGGTTGGCTCAATATAAACTTCTACTATAATAAATATACTTGCTAGGGAAAATCTTGCTTTTTTGCTTTCTTTGCTTATCTTTACAACATTATACTTTAGATGATACCTCTACGCTGGGAAAATACTATTCTCATACTCTTTAAAACGGCTTTATACTGACTTATACTATGATATATGTGCCTATATACTGCTATTTCGTTATATAAGCCATTTTTGATAATCTTCATTTACAAAATCTTTTCTTAAGTTTAAATCTACAACTTTGTATAGGCTTATTTTTGGTAAATCAATATTGATCATGCCTGGCCGTCTGTCAATCAATCTTGATTAGTATCAAGATACTATAAAAAGCCTATTAGAGGATGGCCAAACAATTACTAAAGTATATGAATATATTCAGACTTTTATACTAGTAAACTTCCAAAAATATACCTTGATATGCCAAATTCAGTAATAGAGGCTTAGGCGTCAGAAGTATATAGAGCTATCTTCTGAATTATAAGATAAGATAATATTAATATTCTATGAATTTGGTTTATCAAATTAACAACTACTTATATACCTTTGTAACAAAGGGTATACAATATCTCTTCATAGTATTTTCCAGATCTGAAAATAAGTAGGTATATTCTGTCGATATAATGATTTAAAAGCTTTTTAATCGATAATCACTAAAGTACGACGCTATTTTGAGACTAAATTAACTTAAGATAACTTGGTATATAATATAGGAAGAACTTATCTCTATATATATGTTCGACAATAACTATTTAATATTCTATAAGATTCCTTATAGACGATTTATTGCAAATTCTATCTAAGTGAGATTGAATAATGTTGATAGAGGGCTTATCAACGTTGTATAGGTTGGATTTATGATGGATTAAACTATATTTGGTTAATTGATAGGTATTGTAAATTATAATAATAGGGAATTAAGATTTATGCTAGAATTAATGTATATTCTTAATATATTGTATGGTTTTATATAGAAGTATCTGCTTTGACTGTACGATCTGTTTTAGCTTAGTATATTAATGTTATTGGTTGGTATAGCTTTATACTTGCTTAAATTTAAGCAGATTAAGGAAAAGAAACATTACTTATAGTAGGAGCTTATTACTAGCTTATATCTGCTGAACTAAGGCTAATCTGATTTTAATAGCCTTAACCATCTTCTTTCAATAATATATAATTGTCTATAGAAGAGTACTTAACTGAATCTTCTTTAATTAAGTCTCTAGATGATGACTCAGACTCTTTATCTTTATCTACAGTCTCTTTTAAAGATTGTTAAATATATAGAAAGAGTATACAAAATATTAAGATTGAAAGCTGGTAGGGCTGATTATATGAAGGGTATACACTCTTTTGGCATATAAGTACTGTCTTTTATAAAGTTGTAAGATAGTATACTAATAAGTAAAAAGAAATACTTTCTTTAACTATCAGAAAATAATCTCTTCTTTACTAATAACTTAGCTGATTAAGTTATCTTACTATATATTTATATACTATAGCTTCGTTCAGACTTTGCTAGGTTTATATAGCTTTAGAATGCTTATCTTATCTACAAACAAACTTATAAAGAGTATATTGTTTCTAAGATTTTTTATATACTTTATCATATGCTTAATCTTGTTAAAGTAAAAGACTATAGAGTCTTATTAAACCTTAAGTGATGGAAATCTCTTAAGAATATTGTTGACTAAGATAATATTGACCTTGATTAGTATCTTTTATCTAGTATAAAGTAAATCTACGACTATATCTTTAAGACTTTTGATAGAATTCTACTGCAGATTCCTGAAAATTAATAGGATAATCTATACTTTCCTTAGTATAATATTCTATAGTATAAATTACGATAGTATATTGACTAAAAAGCTTAGCTAAAGCTTATACTTCTCCTATCAACGTCAGAAGGCAAACAATATATTCGGCAATTTTTTAAATAAAATGAAATAAAGTTAACTAGCCTTAATGTTGAATCAGAGGCTGAAGAAGAGACTATCTTAAACTATATCTAAAGAAATAGCTAGTAACTTGGTTGTTTTTATCTAATCATACTTAATCTATATTGGTTATATTTAATACGTTAAAATTCTCTTTTATTTAATTATCTTTAAACCCTAATATATCCTAATGACTTTGCTTCCTCTTAAGACTATAATTAGTCTAGCATATACTTATCTTAAATATAATCGATTCCTTTTTAATAGTACTTTACTATATTATTGGTTCGTCTTCTTTGAATATTAGGATAATTCCAATTTTAGCCTTGATCTTTTTAGCTATAATCTTCTTTTTACTATCATCTCTTTAGATAGTTTCCTTCTTTATATAAGGGTTTGACTTTGATCCTACTTTCTCAGCCTTAACTTTTGCTTTATTGATATTTATAGATATTATATTTGCTGTTAACCTACTTTACCTTTTATATTTAGCTTTATTCATACTTTTTTATAAGCTATTATCATTGATCTCTAATATAGAATCCTATATATTATCGTCTAGTTTCTCTAAGCTTTTAGCCTTAGGTCTTCTATATTGTAGGATCAGAATTTCCTTCTTTATAATAAATTGTAGAAAATAAGGAGGCTATTTACGATTTTTATAAGCTAAATCAAGTATCTTTCGAAGCGATTTAAGCTTAGTTACTTCTATACCAAAGTATATGACACTTAGACTGTCTCCAACAGTCACTTTTGCTACTAAAGTCTATTATTCTTTTAAAACCTTCTCTTCAATATTGAATGATCAGAACAGTATAAAGTAGAATTGCTTAAAGCTGTTATATATATAGTCGAGTACAATTGTATAAGCTTTGAATTTCTTATATATTTATATAAGATGGTATTTCTTATATGAAAATCCTTAACCTAACTAATAGAAATCTACTAAGTATAAATAAAGTCTGACTTATGCTATAAACGACTATATAGTCTTCTTTATCTCTTATATACTCTATAGACAGTCCTTATTAGCTATTCTAAGCGATTCTTCAATGGTCAAAGGTATAGAAGATACAAAAGTTGTCAACCCAGGATAGTTTGTTCGTATATAACGTATTTCACAGATAGGTTGAAGAGGTATAGTTTGTTCAGGCGACAAAGTAAGGTCATATACGATAGATAACGGAAGTACACACCAAGGGCAGGTAGAAAAACTTAGATTTTCGCTTACAATAGTAGAATAAGACTTATTTACTCCTATATGAGGATATTTATCCCTATAAGCTAGGATATCTTTATTATCATTCATTATATAGATGCTTAAGAATCTGTACGATTCTATACAACTTTGAAAAATCATGTATATTCGTATATAATTCAAAATCCAACCTATATAATATAGTTCTAAGGCTAATCACTATAGTAATATCATCCTCTAAATCAATTGTGTCTATTTTTTATTGAACAACTGAATACTATTGGCTTAAAGTACGTACACCCTGGTACTGTGGGGTGAATGCATTGACAAAAAATGATTTTGGCACAGTTCGCCTTATCGCCTTCCGTAAATCGTCATAATGCGGCGAGGAGAGTAGATGAGCGGCCTTTAGTAGATATTTGGTAAGCTGTCAGCCCTTTTTAGAAATGTCCAATCTGACGAGAGGCGGTGCAAATCCATTTGTTGGTGATCCATATACGGGTCTTATTGTGGATCAATGGATCATACCCGGCTCGCCGTTGTCAGTCAGCCACGCCTTAGCTGACACGACGTAGGCCTGTGGCACATGAATGGCAAACAAAACATACCCATTTTGTTTGCTTCGTCTCAATTTTTCTCCTTCTAGATTTCTTTGCCAGGATTGGTAAAAGACTTCAACGAGACCACAGCACCCTTGGGCAGTTCAAAGCCATGATCTGAACTTTCGTCAGAGTTGTAATAACAAGATGCCGGAAACAGACGAAGTCAGCCCAATAACTCCGGCTGATCGCCGTGGCGCGCCGGCTGTATGGACTGCATCCAGCCAGGAAAAGCCAGATTTGGAAAACGGAACTTTGATTCACCAAGATCAAGATAATGTTTCGCATGAGGAATCCGCCATAAAAAGAAAGCCGATACCAATGCTGCAGTCAGAGAGCAAAGATATACCAGAAGAAAAGCTAGTAGAGGCTCTCCTAAAACGCAAGGAAATGCCACCGTCGAGATGGAGGGGTATGATTGTTGTGATATTAATCCTGGCTATGATTAATGGTGAGAGACTAGAGCAAGCTCAACAACACCCCCTGGCTGACAATATAATAGGTTATGATCTAAGCAATACTGCCAACATCCAAGCGACCATCTATGAGGCAATGGGTCACATAGAAATATTCAGCTGGATCACCCTTGGATATTGCGTTGGCATTGCCGCCGTGGTTCCGCTCGCTAGGCGACTTTCTGAGATTTTCGACATCCGGGCCATGATGATCGCCTCTATTGTCGTCTTTATGGTTGGCGTAGCTGTGACTGGCTCAGCTTCTAACATCGGTGCAGTCATTGCTGGCCGAGCTCTTAATGGAGTAGGCGCCGCTGGGGTAACTCATATGTGAGACATTACGTTTTTCAATACCTTGCGTAATCTCTTCCTAATGATTATCAGAGTATTTTGTTATATCACGCTCTTCAGCAAGCCAACTCATGTCCCGTTAGCCCAGGGAATGACGGGCATCGCTTTGGCTTTAGGACTCTTCATCGGCCCTCTCGTGGGATCTGGCTTCGCTGATAATAAACACACCACTTGGCGATGGGTGAGTCTGCTAAGTGTCTGCTTTTTAGAGAAATATGCTCATCATTGTAGGCGTACTACATCATGCTTCCCTTTTTGGGCGTGCTATTACCCCTTTCTGTATTCGTTTTCCCCTCGTTCAGAGCGAGAAGACTTACCGACTCGTCCATCCTGAAGAGCCTGGCCGAGATTGATTGGGTGGGTGCTGTACTTCACGCTGGAACATTTACCCTCCTGCCAGTGGCACTCACCCTATCTGGTTCCGTCTTCGCTTGGAAATCAGCGGGAGCGATAACGCTGTGGGTGTTTGCAGGACTGTTCCTCATCGCCTATGTCTTGCAGCAGGCTTTCTGCCTCTTCACAACACGGGCCAGGCGTATATTTCCCGGTCATGTCGTCCTTAATCGTACAGTCGGGCTTGCAAATTTGGGAACATGTTGCGCCGCCCTTGCATACTCTGTCGGCCTGTACTATTTCCCTGTCTTCTTCGCATTCACTCGTGGACACGGCCCGATTGGCACTGCCGTTCGGTTTCTACCATTCATTGGAGTCTTCATTGCTTCAATACTACTGTCTAGCGTCTTGTTGACGGTCATTCGAAGATACAAGATCCTCTACATGATTGCTGGCCCTCTCATTCTTACGAGTGGTGCACTCATCACAACACAAATGAAGCCGACGGCCTCGGAAAGGGAAATCATGGGGTTCGAGGCACTGCTTGGTTTTGGAGTTGGACTAATCTACAGCCACGCTATGAGCATCTCGAGCGTCAGCCTACCTACAGAAGAAGTCTTTGCCGCATCATGCCTGGCGAACCTGTCGATGTTGGGTACGATTGCCATTGCAGTCGGTCTAGAAGGATCGGTGTTTCAAAACGAGGGCATGAGATCGCTCAAGCAGGCCGTTGGAGACTTGGGGTTTAGCGACAAGGATCTCAGGGAAGCACTGGGTGGAGTGGCATCGCCGCTATTCGCCGAGCTTGACCCTGCAGTTCGCGAGCTCGTCTATGCCTCGGTCACCAGCACAATTAAGACGCCGTTCCATCTGGTTGTGGCGGCTGGTACGACGTGTACGCTGCTATCTTGGGCGATGAAATGGGAGAAATTGAATTTCCGGAAGAACAAGGAGGAGGAAAAGCCTAATCGAAATATCGAGAGAGACAGTCTCGATATGGGACAAGAGACTTGAGCACCAAAGAAATTGGTTGGTCACGCAAGTGAGGCCGAAGAGACACGAGGAGAGGTGTGACTTGATAGCGAGGTAGACTTGGGTAGATGACAAATGTATGGGCCCGAGAGGGCTAGAGTTATTCCAAGGAGGCCCGTCTACTTGTAGGAGTTCTCAAGTGCACATTGATGAGTAAGGTAAGTTTGCGGAGGTTGCGCTCCTATTCGAGTTAGTGAAAACCAGAATCTTGAGTGAGCATTATTTTTTTCCCGGGTTGCTTGACCGCCTGAATGGCAATGCCAATGATTGAGCAAAACTCCGGAGCTGTATTTGGTATGACAAGCTTTGGTTTGCTGTGTTTATCTGTCTGCCTAACTGCTTGATGTGAGAGACCTTTGAACGCCAGGAACATGTCTGCCTAGTGATGAACATTATGGAAATCTATTGATGTTGATGTTGTTTATCAGCCCGAACCAGCACTCGGCGATAAGACCTGTCTTACTCGAGTAGTAGGGGTGGTGCCTTCCCTCGCTTCCCCACACGAACGGTATGGCGCAGCCATTGTTGACGAGGGAGAGCTGCTTACCTAACGCTAACTGCAGTAACAGGCTAATAGTGGTCTCTCTTCCTCTGTGGAGGGAGTGATAGGTAAGTGGCATAACGCGCTACAAGGGGGAGGGAAAGAGCGACGCGGTTTAGTCCAAAGGGGGCAACCGTCATATCAACAAAAGCGACGCCCGTGCAGCGCAGCGCAGGGACGCTTCGCCTGATACGGACGTGTGTGCCCCTTCTGCCCCTTCTGCCCCTGTCCAGCACAAATTTCCCCCCACCTCACCACAAAGTGCACCCTGCAGTCCCAGGCTGCAGTAATTTCTCCTTCAACCCTCATCATCACCAAATCCCCCAATAAACACTCGGGCTGTCTTGTATCGACCTGCTTCGACTGTATCTCTAATTCCTTTCCCCGAAGCTACTTGCAGGATTCTCCCCGACAGCTGCAAACATGCGTGAGATTATCAGCATCAACGGTGAGCACTATCGCCCTCTTCCCGACCGTGGCGCGTCCCTCACCGCATAATGGCCACACCACCAACATCGAGCTGCCGAGGGACCCGTATACTGACTTTTCTGCCTCACAGTCGGCCAGGCTGGTTGCCAGATCGCCAACTCTTGCTGGGAGGTAAGGTTCACACTGTTTGGCCGTTGTTGCTGGGCACTTTTGGCCAGTTCAACAATGCACACCCGCCGCCCCACTAGGATTGGCCAATTTGATAGACCCTCGAATCACTGACCTCGATCTCATTGTAGCTTTACTGCCTCGAGCACGGTATCCAGGTATGTCTTGATGCGCTCCGTTATCAATATGTGTGATATGTACTGACGCGTTCACGCTGTGTAGCCCGATGGTTACCTGACCGAGGAGCGCAAGGCCGCTGACCCTGATCATGGTTTCAGCACCTTCTTCTCCGAGACTGGTAGGCATCAACTCGACATCAATCATTGTAATTCCTGTCAACCGCTAACAAACTGTTTCATCTTACAGGCCAGGGCAAATTCGTCCCCCGAACCATCTACTGTGATCTTGAGCCCAATGTCGTCGACGAGGTCCGCACCGGCCCCTACCGCAGCCTGTTCCACCCCGAGTACATGGTCACCGGCAAGGAGGATGCTTCCAACAACTACGCCCGAGGTCACTACACCGTCGGCAAGGAGCTTATCGACCAGGTTTTGGACAAGATCCGCCGTGTTGCCGACAGCTGTGCCGGTCTCCAGGGCTTCCTGGTCTTCCACTCCTTCGGTGGTGGTACCGGTTCTGGTTTCGGTGCTCTGCTGATGGAGCGTCTCTCCGTTGATTACGGCAAGAAGAGCAAGCTGGAGTTCTGTGTCTACCCTGCTCCTCAAACCGCGACATCCGTTGTTGAGCCCTACAACTCCATCCTGACCACCCACACCACTCTCGAGCACGCCGACTGCTCTTTCATGGTTGACAACGAGGCTATCTACGACATCTGCCGCCGAAATCTCGGTCTCGAGCGTCCTAACTACGTTAACCTGAACCGTTTGATTGCTCAGGGTATGGTATCATGATCCGCTGTTTGCCTGAAAAAATATTTAACTCTTTTCATAGTGGTCTCTTCCATCACTGCCTCTCTCCGTTTCGATGGCTCCCTCAACGTCGATCTGAACGAATTCCAGACCAACCTTGTCCCGTACCCCCGCATCCACTTCCCTCTGGTTGCTTACGCACCAGTCATCTCTGCTGCCAAGGCTGCCCACGAGGCCAACTCCGTCCAGGAGATGACCATGTCTTGCTTCGAGCCCAACAACCAGATGGTCAAGTGCGACCCCCGGCACGGAAAGTACATGGCAACTTGCTTGCTGTACCGCGGTGACGTTGTCCCCAAGGATGCTCACGCCGCTGTTGCTACTCTTAAGACCAAGCGCACCATCCAGTTTGTCGACTGGTGCCCGACTGGCTTCAAGCTCGGTATCTGCTTCGAGCCCCCACGCATGGTCCCCAACGGCGACCTGGCCAAGGTCAACCGTGCTGTGTAAGTTTATCTCAATCCTCTCTGCTAGATGAATGACGAAGACTAATTTGGCATTAGCTGCATGCTTTCCAACACCACTGCCATTGCTGAGGCTTGGTCTGCTCTGTCCTCCAAGTTCGATCTCATGTACTCCAAGCGTGCCTTCGTCCACTGGTACGTTGGTGAGGGTATGGAGGAAGGCGAGTTCTCCGAGGCTCGTGAGGATCTGGCTGCTCTGGAGCGTGATTACGAGGAGGTTGCGACCGACTCGCTGGGTGACGAGGGTGATATCGAGGCTGAGTACTAAAGTTGGAGCCGTGTTGCGAATGCGTAGTTCTCTCTTGAAGGACATACCCCGCCCTGTGACGCTCGCCGAGTCTCTCAAGGCCACTATCTTTCTCTTGACAAGTTACTTGTTGTCCGTCATCTGGGCATGGTGGACATTGAAACGTGGGAGAGTAGATGATGGTCTTCTTTTCTTTGTTGGAGTCAGAATGGAGATAGCCAGATTTTAATCATGACATAAAATGATATTGATGGATCAAAGAGGTTCCCTCCTGCTGTAGTCTTTCTGGGAGTAAAACATGCCATAGCTGAAACTGGCCTCCGTACGACAATGTCTTGATTGACTGGGTAATACAATGTGGCTTCACTGTCAACTTCATACGTAGTCATGTGGTGGAAGGTAGATGATGTACAAGCTTGATCTATACAGATACAGCATCTTCGGGTTGAGTTCAATCAAGCTGGGATAGGGGCGTATGGAGCGACTACATCTTAGGTGTCTTTTGAGAACCCCTACCAGTTAGGGAGCTGGGTAGCAACACCTGGACGCACTCCGCATATGTGGATATGCAGCTCTGGCATGCCGTACATGTGCCTGCGCCAATCGTTATATTGCAACGGGCAGACGAGTACCGGTAGGTTTGCAGTATGCTGCATGCTGCGGCCTGACTGGTGCCAGTGTTCATCAGGAGGCGCCGCCGTCCCGCGTGACTGAGACAGGACGCACTGTCCACTCCAGGTAGGGAAGGTTTAACTAACTAACAAGACCTACAGTTAACGTTAGCTGAGTTGCAGTAAATCTGGTAGCAGCTTGCTTCCCGCTCGTCGGCTTGTTCCGCCCATGGCGTCTGTGCAGAAGCCAGCATTGCCAGCATCGAACCCGGAGCTTACTAGACCGGGGAGGTGGATAATATTGGTTAACTAACAGCGAGAGAGCTGGACGACCACCAATCTGCACCACGACCTTACCTCAACTCAGTTAGCGACTTGGTTCCCCAGCCTTCGAACTTCAACGCCGAGAAACACAACACATCGTCATCAACGTCCACCAGCTCGACTGCCTGCATCCTCCGAGTTGTATTGCGTCGACTGCTGCCCTTTTAGAACCTGCTGGTTAGACAATCCCGGCCTCATCTGAGGGATCGCACAGGCACCCAATTGACTGCTGCATTACGCAAGCTAGTGTAGGCTCCGACCGAAGCTTCCATTGCCGCTGCTACCAGCACATTGACAGCTTGCGACATCCAGCTTGGCTGCTAGGCCTCCATCATAACGATGGCGGAAGCCAGCACTGTCGACGCAGGTGTGTATATTCAATAACAGCTGCTCTGGGCTTTCTCTGCGCCCGCGAGTAGTCCAAGCCAGCAGGCCTCGAGGCGCTAACAACATGCTCGTATTTCTAGGGGCGCCGAACCTCAATCTCACGCCTGAAGAGAAGCGAGTCTACGGCCAGCTCTTTCGGCAAGCAGACACGGATAATGTCGGTGTCGTGACGGGAGAGATTGCCGTCAAGTTCTTTGAGAAGACAAGGTTGGACTCGAGGGTACTGGGCGAGGTCAGTTTACAGCGGCATACGCGCTCAACTTGGGAAATGCTCTCGGGAGGCACGGGCTGACACAAATCGACACGACAGATATGGCAGATTGCAGACAAAGAGAACCGCGGTTTCCTTACCCCCGCTGGCTTTGGCATCGTCCTGCGCCTGATCGGCCACGCCCAGGCTGGCCGCGAGCCCACTCCCGAGATAGCTCTTCAACAGGGTCCGATCCCGCGGTTCGATGGCTTCACGCCCGCTCCCCCACCACTCGCCCCAGTCCCTACCGGTCCTATTGCGCAGCCGATCTCTGCACAGGGCACAGGAAACGGTCCTATTCGGATTCCGCCCCTGACCCCGGAGAAAGTCGCGCAATACGCCGGCCTGTTTGAGCGGCAGCCGCTCCAGGCTGGCAGCCTGCTCCCAGGGGACCAAGCGAAGCAGATCTTTGAGAAGTCCGGACTGCCGAACGAGGTCTTGGGACGCATCTGGCAGCTGGCCGATACGGAGCAGAGGGGTGCACTAGTGCTCACGGAGTTTGTGATTGCTATGCACTTGCTGACAAGCATGAAGACTGGGACACTAAGGGGCCTGCCTACTATACTGCCTGCAGCTCTCTACGAAGCGGCGACCCGACGAGGCCCGGTTGCTGGTGCGAGGCCACAAAGCCCTCAAACTACGGGTACGGCACCGTTGTCAGCTATTCCCCGGCAACTCAGTGGACAGGCTGGTCATCAGGTGCAGATGCGGACCGGTTCCCCTCTCGGTGCACATGTTCGATCACCTCTAGCTTCGCAGTCAACTGGCGATGCGTGGTTGATTACTCCTGCTGACAAGACTCGATTTGATGCCCTGTACGACGATCTAGACAAGACAAGAAAGGGATTTATCACTGGCGAGGAGGCCGTCCCATTTCTTAGCCAAAGCAATCTTCCCGAGGACACATTAGCTCAGATTTGGGATCTTGCGGATATCCGCTGCGAGGGCCGCCTGAACAAGGATGAGTTTGCCGTTGCTATGTATCTGATCCGGCAACAGCGGAGCAGGAGGGACGGCCAGAACACACTCCCGGCGACCCTGCCGGCAAATCTCATGCCCCCTAGCCTTCGGGGCCTGGCACGGCCTCCACCAGCAACAGCACCAGGGCCCTTCGATGCCCCGGCTCCTCAGCCAGCACCGGTGCAACCACCGCCGCCGCCGAAGCCTGTATCTGCTCTGGATGATCTGTTTGGACTGGATTCCTCTCCTACACCGCCAGCTCCAGTACAGAGTGCTATGGCGACGGGAAGCTCAAATCCTCCGAACGACCACTTTGCAGGTGCTGCCAGCCCAGTCGCCCCTGGATCGCCTGTTCGGCCGTCGCCAACAGCCAATAACACCTTCAAGCCATTCATTCCATCGTCATCTTTTGGCCGTAGTATCATTCCCCAAGCCACCGGAGACTCGCAAGGTTCCGCAGGTGCATTCCCGAGACCGTCACCTGCCCAACCATCTGCTTCTGATGATCTGCTAGGAGACGCTGATCCGGAGATTAGTAAGAAGTTGACCAACGACACTGCCGAGCTGGCCAATCTGTCAAACCAGATTGGATCTTTGTCTAAACAAATGCAAGATGTGCAGGGTCAACGGTCTGCAAGCCAGAACGAACTCAACCAGGCTAGCGCTCAAAAGAAGAATTTTGAGCAACGTCTAGCGCAGCTACGTGCCCTCTATGAGAAAGAAGCCAAAGATGTGCGGTCTCTGCAGGAACAACTAACCAATGCACGAAATGACACCAAGAAGATATCAAGCGAAATGATGGTGCTCGATGGAACATACCAGGACCTGCAGAACCAACACCGCACCGTCCTTGCTGCTTTGCAAGCTGATCAGCAAGAGAACGCAAACCTCAAGGAGCGCATTCGTGCTGTCAATGCAGAGGTTGCTGCATTGAAACCTCAAATCGAGAAATTGAGGTCAGAAGCCCGGCAGCAAAAGGGCCTAGTTGCGATCAACAAGAAGCAACTTGCTACAAATGAGGCAGAGAGGGAGAAACTGAAGACTGAGGCTGAAGAGCTAACAAAGGAGAACGAAGAGCTTGCTCGTCAACTTAGTCAAAGCCCTCCACCGCCCGCCGCCGTTCCTCCGCCGCAAGTCGCGAGTCCTGCGCCTAGCAGCGCAAGCGCCAACAACCCCTTCTTCCGGAGGACGGGAAGCACGGATATCATGGGGGCATTTGCCAGCCCTGGCGCGAAGACGTTCAATGACAAGTCTTTTGACGATGTCTTTGGGCCATCCTTCCCGTCCAGCACTCCGCCTCCTGCTACAAGCTTCAAGCCGCAGAACACAGGGACTTCGGTTACGAGTACTGGTTCGTTTGCCACTCCGGCTACGTCTACCACGCCTAATGTGAGTCGGCAGCCCACCTTGACGGTTGAGCAACCCCCAGCTCCGCCAGAGTCGAGACAGATGAGCCCGAGCTTCTTGCCCTTTGGCGATCCCACCGAGTCCCTGACCAGCTCGACACAGGTGTCACCACCTATGAGTAGGCTAGGTCCTGAGACCCCTGCTCTCGAGACCCCCTCGGCCGCGCCCCTCGAGGCGACAGCTACAGGTCAAAGCTTCGCGTCAGCATCGTCTCCGAGCGAAGTGAAGGCCTCTGAAGCTACGTCCGCCAGCAACGGTGTCGCACCGGAGCCTGCATTTGGCGCGCCAACCATCACAAATGATATCAAGGCCGAAGATGCTGCTCCAACGGCAACATCTGATGCCTTCTCTGCTGTAGACCAGGCAAAGGCCAAGGAGGACTTTGAGTCGGCATTTGCTAGCTTCAAAGCCTCAAACCCGGCAAAGAATGCAGAAAAGTCTAGTGCAGAACCTGTGAAAGGCTTTTCTGCTTTCAACACCGAGTTTCCGCCCATCTCGGAGCTGGAGAGGGATGACGAGGAGTCTGATTCTGACGACGACAAGGGTGGATTCGAGGACGACTTTGCCCCAGCAAGCCCGCCTACTGGAAAGGGATCTGCGCAAGCTAGCTCTCCTACTTTAACCAAGGCTGCTATTGACCAGGGGACACCCGTGCCTGCGACCAGCTCTCCTGAAATAACTAGGTATGTTTTGTCTGGTGGAATTAATGCTTCTTTGTGTCGGACGGAAGGTCCAGGAATTTTATCTAACGGTTTCTAGTGCCAAACCTCTCTCTCCTCCGCCGAATACCGATGCAGATGATATCTTTGGGGCAGCGGCACCACCAGGTGCATTCCCTGAGCCGTCACCTGTTCCCTTGAGCACCACTACCAACACTGCACCCACTGCAGCCAGCCAGCCTGCGCCACCTCCGGCGTCCAAGCAGCCCTCTGCCTTTGACGATCTTGACGATGAATTCGCAGACCTAGAGGATGCTAAGGAAGGTTCTGAGGCCGATGACTTCCAGACTATCTCTCGATCTGGACTCGATGACTTCAATCCGGTGTTTGATAGCTCTCCTCCCGCTAGTCAGTCTACCATCAAGAGTGAATCTACAACAGGTCCGTCTGGGGCTACGGGGCCAAATGCACCATTTGGAACAGACAGCAGTTATGATTTCGCTAGTCTGGGTAGCAATTCTGCGGCTACTTCGAATCTGGGCGCCTCTACCGCTAGCACAGCCCAACCTGCCGGCGTAGCAGGCAAGGGGCCGAACCCTCCAGAGAGCCATGACTGGGACGCCATCTTCGCTAGCCTTGACGATGCGCCGGCTGCTTCTCCCACCACAGCAAACGCTCCCCCCGCGCAAGAAAGCGCCCAGCGGCCAGAAATTGGTAGGGCGCTGACTCAGGAGGGCGAACATGACGATCCAATTCTCAAGAACCTCACAAGTATGGGCTACAGCCGGACAGATGCGCTGAGTGCGCTCGAGAAGTACGATTATAATTTGGAAAGAGTGAGTTAACCCCTGAATTGACGATCTGTCCTTCACTTAGCTAAACCCTCGTAGGCGGCGAACTACTTGGCAAGCCAGTCCTAATCTGCATATGCATGTGTGGCAAGCAAGCTAGATAGGATGGGATAGAAGGAGGGCCGTCCGTTGGAAGGATGTTTTTCTATACCACTACACCGTGTCTTCTTACTCACACCCCGTCCCCTTTTCTCTGCATTGGTTGGCAAATTGAATTTTTCTTATTCATTCCTCTTGAGGGGAGATGGGGCTCATTTTCTAGCGTGCATACAGTACCTAATGTATAGTATGTTTGTGTCTCTTCATATATGTCTATGAAGCTGCCGTTGAAACCCAAGTTGCATGTGATTACGTGCTTCCTTGAACTCCGCTGTGAGGAGTGTATAGCCGATGCATCATGCCGTAGATTCAGACGTGAAAGAAAGCTTCTCGTCCAAGTTATTTTGCCAACAGGCTGTATCAGCGATATCTTCAAGAAACTCCCGCGACCATAGTAGACCTTGCCATTAGAATACAATCCACGGACCGGCTTCCGTGGTGCAATAAAACGCCAATCCCTCGTCTTGAAAAATCGGAGTGTGCACTTCCGAATTGAAAATTTTCCGAGAAACTTGTCCACTCTCCGTCATTCACTCGCCGTAGTTGGGCTGGGGCATGCTAAGGTCCACCGCCAGCTCCTCGAGGAAGAGGTCGTTGAGCGTGCTGCCGTCGCGCAGGTAGATCCAGTCGCCGGCGGCGGTGCCGCCCTTCTGGTCCTGGCCCTCGCCGACGACGGCCCAGTCGTAGCGCTTGGGGCCGGACTTGGGCGAGGACAGCCAGATCTGCTTGTTGGGTGGCTGCTTGTTGATCACGTAGGTGCCGATGGAGGAGAAGGAGACGGTGAGGACGCCGGCCTTGGTAGGCATGGATGTTAGTGGTTGGCTTTGTTCCAAGGGAAATTTGGGGGCTTTGGGGAGGGACGGAGAAGGAGAGGGATGGAAGGGAAGGGAAGGGAAGGGAAGAACATACGGCGAACTCGACGTCGACGTCTTCCCGCTCGTCGGCGAGCTCTTCGAACTTGGAGAGGATCGTCTCGAGGTATTCGTCCGCTAGCTCGTGGTACTGGCCTTCGCTGATCTCGGCAGCGTGTGCCTCGGCCTTGCTTTCGGGAACGGACTGTGGTGGCGGTGGGTCGTCGGACTCGGGCATTAGACCCTTATGGAGTGACGAGGCGGTTGATAGGAAGCGGGCGTGGTTTTGTGAGGCCATTGACCGGGATAGGAGGACGATCGAGGGCCGGAGTGAGGCTGTCCGGCGGGAGGTCAGGCCGGAGAGGCTCTGCTGTCGCACATTCACATTGCGAGTGATGAGACGTGAAACGCGGGGGACAGACGCTCGTGACATTCTGAGGAGGTAGAATGGCCTGAATTGAACGATCGGGAGGTTGATTTCGTCTTTGTCGAACGAGAGAGTTTGGAATTGGAGAGGTTCAGGGAATGATGTGATGCAGGATACTACCGTATACGACAGTCCAGTCAGAGCTGTTAAGGTATAATTACAGGGAGCTGCAGGTCTAGAGCCCCACATCAGAGCTTCCAGAGCTCTTTCAAGGTTCTCAAGGTTCCAACGGCCCTCCAATGGTCTGTGCACAAACGTAATCCGGGCTGTCCGACCCCACTACAGCCCGCCCGGCCTGGTGTGTGTGACTACAACAGCGGGCAGTTCAATTGCTCGTTGCCTTCCTCTACAACAAGTCGGGGTGCTCCTCTACGACTTGCTCGGTGCTCTTCAGGGCGCTCTTTTCTCGCTCTTCAGTTCTCCGTCTAGACTATGTACGGTTGAAGAAGGTCCCTCATAATGATCAATGCTTTCCTGGTCTTCAACGGCCAGGGCCAGCCGCGGCTGACCAAGTTTTACACTCAACTGGTTCGTCTCCATACCCATCTCTCTTGACTTCGCCGGCGCAATGCTTATACTGAAACCATCTTGCTACAGGACACCAGCATCCAGCAGCGCCTCATCTCCGAGATCTTCACCCTCGTCTCCAACCGGCCCTCCGGGTCTTGCAACTTCCTGCCGCTGCCACCGCTGCTCGCCGCCTCGGGGACGTCCCACTCCTCCTCGGAGCCGCACAACGATGTGCCCTCGCTCGTGACGTACCGCCACTACGCGACGCTCTTCTTCATCATCATCTCCACCTCGACCGAGTCGCCGCTCGCGCTGATCGACCTGATCCAGGTCTATGTCGAGGCGCTCGACAAGCTGTTTGAGAACGTGTGCGAGCTGGACCTGATCTTCAACTTTGAGACGCTGCATGCCACGCTGGGGGAGATGATTGTGGGGGGCGTGGTGATTGAGACGAATCTGGATAGGATAGTCTCTGGGGTGAGGGCGCAGGGCGCGGTTGCGAAGAGGCCTGTCAATGAGAGTCGAGGGTCTGGGCTTGGTGCGGGCTTGGGTAACATGGGCGCCAACTTCGTCTGGACCACCAGATGACAGGGTTTCGAGTTGTGAGATGTTAGAAAAACCTAAATCATGTTGGGGACACGTCATCATCGAAATTTGGCCGGCAAGTCAACACACAGGCGACTCTTCAACCCGATGCAAGATGGATAGGAAGACGCGTCAAACGAGGAGGGAGAGTGTAACTCGATTCAAAGAGAACTACGCTATAATATGCCCTGGGTATGCCTCCCAACCGAGACGCCGCTTTGATGCGCAATGTAGATATACAAGACAGGATAGATATACAGAGGTCCATTGAGAGCATCAATGGACCTATGGAGTGCGCGTGATGGGATCGAACCTCTTCGCGCGGCCCTCAGGGGGCTTCTGCGAGACGTATTTGAATCCCAATGACTCCCAAAACCACTTCCGGAACTAGGCATTGTCAGTGAACCATCTCTGTTGTCATTGGAGACTGCGCTTACACCGTCAAATGGCTGACCCTCGGTGCTCAAGTCCATAAACAGAACAGTATAGACGATAACAACTGTGACGGTGGATTAGAAGATTAGTAACATATCTTTCATGCACATCCTCATGCATGAGCAACACGAAGCTCTCCTGACTCACATGTGATCGCGAACAACTGAGCCAGCTTGGTGTACTTGATGAATCTGGGCCGAGCCGTGGCCAGCAGAACCCTACGCTTGTACTTCTTTTCGTACCGGAGCTGTTCCTGGTGTGTGAGCTTGGAGAAGTCGGGCGGCCAGACTTTCTTGGGCGGGTGAAGAGCCGCCAGGATTTTCCACTGCGGCGTCTTGGAGCTGGCGGCTGCCGTGCGCCGGATGAGAGTGGGAAGCATGACGATTGAGATGCTGTCCGGGACCGGGATAACTGCTAACTCTGGCTCAATGGCCGTTGTGGGTGCATGGACGGTGGTGAGAAGGGAGCCTGAGATGAAGATTTGATATGAGAGGCCCGAGGCGTGAGAATTGTTAGTCTCGCTAGATGGACGCCTCTGAACTTTGAGATGCGTGCGCCACAGTGACAAGGTCAGACCAGCTTGGGGGTGTGTGGTGTGTCTGTGCTCTCACCGCCCTGCTGCATTTTGCCGTGTGTCCCTGCCCCTCTGTCCCGTAATTGAGGAAGAACCCCGCGTGCCCCGCCACGCATTGCCCAAACCTCCCCGTCACAGAAATTTTGACGGCTTGGTTCGGGTGACTCAAAATAACACCTTCAAACACCACCTGCTATTTCGAGGACCACACACCCCAACCCTCCGCTCCCTCGAGGTTGCGAAAGTAAGACGGGCCAAACATCGAGCCACGATAACTGACAACGGCCTTGTGACTCAATTGTCCAGGAGACAGTCGAGCATAAAGATTCAGCCTTCCCAGCCTTCCATCTAGAGACTCGCGAGAAACCACATACAAGAAGCACTCACTTAGAGACGAACATGGCGACAAGCGCTGCTGCCAAGGCCATCGAGGCCCTGGCAATTTCCAAGACAAAGGAGCTGAAAGGCGTACGTTCACCCAATGCTGCTTCTTCTTATTCTAATAACTTATTGACTCACCCTTTTCCTCTCCAGACCGAAAAGCGCGACACCCTTATTGCGATCGAGAAGAAGTACCAACTCAAATGGGAGGAGGACCGCGTCTTTCAGTCTGACGCCCCCACGATCGAGGAGGTTGCCCTCAATGAGCTCAGTGCCGCCCAGCTGAGGGAGAAATACCCCAAATTCTTCGGAACTATTGCGTATCCCTACATGTTAGTTCACTTTCCGACCTGCTTGGAGTCACAGGGGATACTAGGGGGGTTTCACGGGCACGAACAGGAATTGACAAGAGCTATAGGAACGGCACCCTCCACGTCGGCCACGCCTTCAGCGTTAGTAAGATCGAGTTCACCACCGGGTTCTCGCGAATGCAGGGCAAGCGGGCCCTGTGGCCCCTGGGCTACCACTGCACCGGCATGCCCATCAAGGCCAGCGCCGACAAGATCACAGACGAGGTGGCCAAGTTCGGCCGCGACTTTGAGAACTACACGGAAGAGGAGGAGGTCGTCGTTGAGGAGCCTGCCGCTGCCGCCCCGAAGCAGACCAAGGAGGACCCGACAAAGTTCTCAGCCAAGAAGGGTAAGGCGGCCGCAAAGACCGTCAAGCTCAAGTATCAGTGGCAAATCATGGAGGCGATTGGCATTCCGAAGCAGGAGATCCACCTCTTTGCGGACCCCCAGGTATGATGAGTATCAAGCTGGAGACGTTGCGAAAGAAGCTGACGAGTGGTGGTAGTACTGGCTGGAATTTTTCCCTCCCTTGTGCAAGCGAGACCTGACCAACTTTGGTGCGAGAGTCGACTGGCGAAGGCAATTCGTCACCACCGATGCGAATCCATACTACGATGCCTTTGTTAGGTGGCAGATGATCCGCCTGAAGGAGCTGAACAAGGTTAAGTTCGGCAAGAGATATACTATTTACAGCATCAAGGATGGCCAGCCGTAAGAGTAGTTGAGTACGGAATCGCAACACAGCAGGCTGACTTTTTCGTTAGATGCATGGACCACGACAGATCAGAAGGCGAGGGAGTTGGTCCTCAAGGTACGAGTCTTTGTTCAAGATCTTAGCACTATTATGCTCACTGATGGAATAGAATACACTGCCTTGAAGCTCAAGGTCCTTGAATGGTCGCCAAAGGCCGCGGAGTCAATCCAAGGCAAACTGCCTGCTGACTCTTCAGTCTTCCTGGTTGCTGCTACTCTGCGACCTGAAACGTAAGCATTGAATGGCAGTAAGGTTGAATGCAAGTATAGCTCACATTGTATAGCATGTACGGTCAAACGTGCGCCTTCGTCGGTCCTAAACTGTCATATGGTGTGTACAAGGCATCTGGAAATCAGTACTATGTTATCACAGAGCGCGCGGCAAGGAATATGGCTTTCCAAGGCATTTTGGACAAGGACTTTGTCGTGCCACAGAAGGTCGCTGATCTGGTAAGTGGAAATTTCTTGCATCTGTACTCAGGGCTACATTGGACACTAGGAGTTCGTGGTGCTGACGTGCTCTTAATAGCACGGGTCAGATATAATAGGAACTCAAGTGAACGCGCCTCTCGCTATCCACCAGAAGGTCCATATCCTGCCCATGGAGACCGTCTTGGAAACCAAGGGTACCGGTGTCGTTACTTCAGTTCCATCAGACAGCCCTGATGACTACGCTACCGTTACGGATCTGGCAAAGAAGGCAGACTACTATGGTATCAAGAAGGAGTGGGCCGAGCTTTCGATTCCAGAAATCATTGCTACTCCAAGTTACGGCAACCTGTGCGCCCCGTTCCTGGTGAAGAAGCTGAAGATTGCATCTCCCAAGGATACCAAGCCCCTGGCCGAGGCCAAGGAGTTGGCATACAAGGAGGGCTACTACAGTGGCAAGCTCCTGGTGGGCGACTTCAAGGGCGAGTCCGTTGAGTCTGCGAAGCCGAAGGTCCGACAGCAGCTGATCGATGCCAATGAGGCATTCGCATATGCCGAGCCAGAGAACAAAGTGTACGTGGTCCTAATACATAGGCGGTATCCATACTAATGCGTCTGCAGAGTGAGTCGATCAGCAGATGTATGCATCGTCGCTTTGATGGACCAGTGGTATCTGGATTACGGCGAGCCTTCTTGGAGAGACACCGCTCTGGAGTGGGTTGAGAACAAAGATGGCAAGGGCCTGAACACCTTCACTTCGGAGACCAAGCATGCTGTAAGTGGCTGCACTGATCGCACAGCCCAACGATGGCAAATGACTAATATTGATATGATAGTTTACCGGCGTGCTTAACTGGCTGAACAAGTGGGCATGCGCCAGGACATACGGACTGGGATCCAAGCTGCCATGGGATCCGCAGTTCCTTGTCGAGTCCCTGTCAGACAGCACCAGTAGGATTTCAAAGTCCCGAAATGTGTCATCTGTAATATGCTAACCCATGAAAGTCTATATGTCATACTATACCATCGCCCACTTCCTCCACAAGGATCTGTTCGGTCGCGAGAAGGGCCTTGCAGACGTTGGGCCGGAGCAGATGATCGATGAGGTCTGGGATTACATCTTCTGCCGAAGAGAGCTCAGCGACGATATTCTGTCTAAGTCTAAAATTCCGAAGGCGCAGCTGGAGCAGATGAGGAGAAGCTTTGAGTACTGGTACCCCCTGGATCTCAGAGTGTCCGGAAAGGATTTGATTCCCAACCATTTGACGTGAGTATCATAAAACTATGCTGCAGGTGCGAATTTTGCTGACTTATTCCAGATTTTTCATCTACAACCACATCGCTCTCTTCCCTCAGGAGTACTGGCCTCGTGGTGTGCGAGCAAACGGACATTTGCTGCTGAATGGAAGCAAGATGTCAAAGTCAACTGGCAATTTCATGACGCTGGCCGATGCTGTTAAGAAATATGGTGCTGATGCTGCTCGTATTGCCCTTGCGTGAGTGAACATTCAGATCCTAGTACTAGACTATATGCTAATATGGATGGTTGTAGTGATGCTGGTGACGGTATCAGCGATGCCAATTTTGAGGAAGATGTTGCGGATAACTCGGTCCTGAGACTGTACGTGATTCGAGCTTTGCTGTCAAGATACATGCTAATTGTGTTTCATAGGTACAACAATAAGGAATGGATCGAAGATATCGTCAAAGATCCTGAACTGCGAACTGGAGAGCTGAACTCATTCCAAGATAAGCTGTTCAACAACGAGCTTAACACCCTGGTTCATGAGTCAAGAAAAAATTACGAAGATGTGAGTTACGAAAACACCGTTCAAGTTCCAAGTCTGTTAAATCGGCGCTAATCAACTTCTCAGACCAACTACAAGCTGGCCCTGAAGGCATCATACTACGATTTTACCAGTGCGAGAGACTTCTACCGTGAGGCGTGCACCGCAGCCGGTATCAAGCCCCACAAGGATCTCATCTATAGATATATTGAGCTCCAGGCTCTGGTCATGGCCGTCATTGCACCACATTGGTGCGAGTACATTTGGCTGGAGATCCTGAACAAGCCACGATCGATCCAGTACGAGCTGTTCCCCACTGTGCCGGCTCCGGAAGCTGCCCTGACTGCCGAGCGTGAGTACGTTCGCGCAACGGCAAGCAGCATCAACTCAGCCGAGGCTGCGCAGCTGAAGAGGAAGGCCAAGGGCAAGGCCACCGCCTACGACCCGCGCCAGCCCAAGAAGCTGACCATCTTCACGACCGAGAAGTTCCCCGCGTGGCAGGAGAAGTACATCGAGCTGGTGGGCGAGGTGTGGAAGGGCGCGGGCTCCATCGACGACAAGGAGCTCAACGGCCGCATCGCCAAGATGGGCGAGATGAAGAAGGCCATGCCTTTCGTGCAGGCCCTGAAGAAGCGCCTGCAGGCGGGCGAGGACCCTGCGGTCGTCCTGGCGCGCAAGCTGGCATTTAACGAGCAGAGCACCCTCTTGGATATGGCGCCTGGTCTGAAGCGCTCGGCGGGCTTCTTGACGGTCGAGGTCATCTTAGTGGAGGAGGGCAGCAAGAAGGGCAAGGACCTGACGAATGGCGGCAAGGAGGTCGACGTGGATTCCCCGGCCGAAGGAGCGACTCCCGGCTCGCCAACTTTCTCGTTCAGCAATGTCGCGGCATGATTGGGTGGCTGTTTGGTTATTTATTTGTTGATGTACTGCTGTAGAAGGGGTAAATGCTCCGAAAAGCTTGATTCTATGGATTCTGTCAAATGCCGGGCCATTTCCTCTCGTATGATAGATAGATTTGGGACAGCTTCATTCTTCCTAAATGAGACTTTTGTGCAGTAAAGTAGAGCTCCGGCTCTGTCTCTGTGCCTGCTTCACATATGCTATCAGAAAATTGAGATCATCATGGAACACACTGCTGTATCATTTTGAAGTGGATGGATTAACGATGATTGTGTCAGATGGAGATTGTCTACTAGGTGCAAACAATCGCCGTATAAGGAGGACCAAGGATGATCGGATCTCTCTGCGTAGTTAACTAAGCACTGTCCTGGCTTGGCGAGTTTCGGCGCGGAAGACGCTAACATCTAAGCCACTACGCGTCTATGTTCAGCTTCAATCATCGATCCGCTAAAGACATCCAAAATTCTCACATTAACATGTCAGTCGAGGATTGGGGATAAGAGAGACAGTGAAGAGCTTTGTCAATTGTGCAGACCGTTGTTGGAAATGTTCCGTGGCCTGCAGTTCATGAGACGCGTCTCAAGACTGAGACCATGGACGTCGTCGCCATGCCCTCGCCTTAGGCCATCCATCCGCCCAGACTTTCCTCCAAACCGGGCCAATCTCTTGACTGCAGGCTACTTTCCAAGTCATTGGCCTGACACGGACAAAATAAAGGTTCTTCGTTTCCCTTGCCCCGTTTATAGCCACTTGGACTTACAAATTTCTCGTAGAACTCGCTCACCGGCGACCTCATGCGAGCCGCGACCGATGAGACGGGTGAATCTGGCCGGGTACGGCTCCCGGGCTTCGGTCTGTGCATGAGCTACATGCCCGAGATCAGATTTCCTACAGCTCTTATCGACTGGCAGGACCAGTTCCAGACCATTCGGGAGAGGTGCATGCTTGCTTTCATTAATAGTATTACAGATAAGCCTGACTGGCATGAGAAAGTCTTCGACGATGCCATTGTTGCAAAGTGGCGGCAGGAAGCGTCGACGGCGAAATGGGAGGCGCTTGGTATAGAGAACGGTGATTTCACGGATAGCATGTTTGACTATGTAAGCCTCCTCACCCTTGACTTCTTGGGAAACGCTCGAGTTGCTTACTCAGTTGATACAGTGTCTGGATGAGCTACGTGATAAGGCAAAGTTCTTTGCAGATACGGGTATCACTGTTGTCTTGGAAAACAGAGCTTGTGTTGCCAAATCTGACGAGATCGTGTCGCCTGCTCTCAGGGACAGGCTCAGAGAAGCAGTTTCGATGCTTGAAGACATTCCAGACAGTGAAAAGGACTGGCATCCCGGAAGTGATGGCAAGGTTCTTGACCTCGTCCATCCATCATTATGGCCATTGCTTTACGGCAGGTCTCGAGTGCTGCCTGACAGGACTATTGACCTGAAGAATTGCCTTGATAGTTGTGGTGAGGGGGAAGTTACTGCTGTGCCTTCTGAAGAGGATGCATTACAGCCAGACCCCGAGGACTACACATGGCGGTCTGGCCATGATGCTGAGGTGTGGTCTCGTCGTTTCCAATGGCTTCCCTGTAATGTCGAGTTCCGCGACGGTGCAAACGCCCAAATCGTCAGCTACATCAACAACCTGCACCCGACTCAACATTCTAGCCTGTATACGGTCATCGAGGAGATGATCTCGAAAGCGGTACCTTTGTGGCATATCATCTGGAAATGGACTAATGGCCCATGTGAAGTGAAACGAATACACTGCGACGAAGTTAAGAGGAATTGCACCGTCCCCGAAATATGTACAGAGTACTGCGACCCGTACAATCGCCCAAAGCAAGACGCTGAGAACTTCACCGATGAGGACCTTGATGATGATTATGGGTGGTATTACAAGACACATCCCATTGCTCGGCCGGAACCTGGAGCATACGGTGCTCAGCCCCTGGCGTTCACTCCGGAAGACATCAAACGTGAAGGTGGGCTTCTCTACGAAGCCAAAGACAAGCTGCAGGTTATTGTAAAGCTTGCAAACATTCACCTCACTCCTGACAAGCCAACATATGACGGAGGCTCATGGCATATCGAAGGCCAATTAAACGAGCATATCTGTGCAACGGCCCTGTACTACTATGACAACGAAAATATTACAGACAGCCACCTTGCATTTCGTACTCGCGTCGAAGCTGACAACACCTTTGATCTCACTTACGAGCAGTCCGATTATGAGGGCATTGAAGAGATATTTGGCGCCAAAAACGACGAGGCGACTATTCAGGAGCGCGGGAAGGTTCTTACCAAAGAAGGGAGGCTGCTTGCTTTCCCAAACGTATTCCAGCACGCCGTCATGCCTTTCAAGCTAGTCGACAAGACAAAGCCGGGCCACCGGAAGATCCTCGCCCTGTTTCTCGTGGATCCGGCGGCTCGCGTGCTTTCAACGGCAAATGTGCCGCCACAGCAGAAGCATTGGTGGACTGAGAGGTCAAACAAAGAGAGTAAAGCCCCAGATGGCCACAATGGTCTCCAAGATGCGGTTCTCAACGAGACAGGTGGACTTCCGATTAGCCTCGAGGAGGCGAAGAAGTTACGCGAAGAGCTTATGGCCGAGCGGACTAATCTATCGACAAGAGTGGACAGTCGGATAGCTCGCGAGTCGTGGAATTTCTGCGAGCACTAATATGACTCTTAAGGCAACGAGGATCTTCATCCCCACTAGTCGAAGGCCATCAGAAGACCAAGCGACGTCTAAGCCAATTTTACCTATATCGGATTATTCGGACTTAGTATGGTCATATCAACGGTGTATTCACAAGGTGCAGCGAATACGTGAACGTTCAGTCATGAGAAGCCATGATTGAAAGGCAATCTCAAATGTCATTGTAAAATAGTGTCAAGTACTCAACTAGCAATGTATCTTGCTAGTATTTTGTGTTTCTAATAGGATGTAAAAGTCTTCGCGTGAAACCGTGCAGAGGGG
Source organism: Phaeoacremonium minimum UCRPA7 (assembly GCF_000392275.1). Classification (NCBI taxonomy): domain Eukaryota; kingdom Fungi; phylum Ascomycota; class Sordariomycetes; order Togniniales; family Togniniaceae; genus Phaeoacremonium; species Phaeoacremonium minimum. Next base: position 34,988 of record NW_006921440.1, read on the forward strand.
ATCGAGGAGGAAAGCATAACCTTATATCATCCTGCAGCTCAAACCAGCATCTCAACGATAGCTATGACCGAACAGAGCAGAGTTGAATCTAGGCAACGCAGTGCTCGGACTATTGGGAGTATCAGTCAACCAGTCGTCCTAATGAGCCGAACAAGACTTACCCCAATACAGATAGCATATCGTAAGAGGGCGTCAGAAAAGTCACCCTCTGCGTTTGGCCATTGAAGATGAAAACAGGCATATTCTCTTTCCGGATCGCCGGGCTTGGCATGATGTCCAAAATTAGCTACAAAGACTGGGAGCGCGCATATATTTCATCAAATTGGCTATGGAGATCCTCTTTGGGTGCCTCAGGACATGGAGTGAAGCAACACTCACATAGCTGCATGCTTCCTTCAAACATTCACACGCGCATGGCGGGCGGTTGAAGGGGTCGATGATGTACGGCTCATGGGTCTCATCGTCAAGTACCAGCACGCATACACCGGAGTTGGATGTCCCAGTGCGCGGGACAGAGAAGGATGCTACACTGATTGTGAGGACTTGAATGGTGAAGAACGACAAGGAATGCATCCTAAAGTGGGTTATGTGGGCACTTAAGTGGGCGATTCTTGTTTGATAAATAACGGTACCTTAAATTTCAACAGAGACATCTCAGTCACGACAACTACAGATCGAAACGAGAACTCGTCTATCCATTTTATATTCCTATCACTGGAAATATGTCAAGGCAGAAGCACAACATCGCAGCATAGAAAATCGGTGCCTGTTGACTCTATATTGAATTTGAAATGTTGGTGTTTTGTGCCGTGGAGATGTTTTAGGCACAATTAAGATCATCGATATGTGTCGCTGTTAGTCGGGTCGGAGTGGCCCTAGCCAATGGCGGCTCTCGCCGTATTCACTCTCTGGAGACAATCTCTTGTGTCACTCAGACGCTGGGATCATCAAGGGATCTTGACCTGTACTGTACATGTACCGTGATTTCGGGAGGCTGTTGGGCTGCTGTCGCGGATGCCTCGGCCTTCGCAAGTAGTTTCCTTGCTTTGTCACAGTCGTCTCGACGTTGCTGTGATGCATGTGCGAATCAAGTCAATCCAAGCGAATACGGCACAATCCCACACAGTAGACACGGGTAGGGCACCGAGGGTACGACCGCCCTCGGCGAGCGACCCAGGGATGATGGAGCCGCAGCGCGCGCTATCCCTGAATGACCTGCAGCCCTCCAAGGATATGGAAGGATTACAGGCCCACCAAGTGACCGATCATTACCTTGCTGGTCTCTTCAACCCAAACACAGACCAGGAACCCGGGATTAAAACTTTCTTGGCTGTCAGTATCACGAATTGACTCCATATTCTTAGGGGCTGCTGTAGTCTGATTAGTACGGGCTGAGGGCAGGCATGGGGCTGTTATCACGTTGCCCTTTGGGCAATATAATGCGCGCGCCCGCTCTGGCTGCGGTCGCGAAGAATTCCAACTTTGAAAGAACATCACGGTGTCTCGTCCATTCTTTATTTTCAGTCATTCATTTGGTGGTTTCCCTACATTTTCTCGTCACTCATTTTAGATATCGCACTTTGGGGATTGCGCATTTTTACTTTAAGAACTTGTGGGGAAATTCGAGACTTGTACGACCGCGGTAGCATGACTTTCTCCGCGAAATTATTGGCTGCGGCCCTGTCATATACTGCCAGTGTTGCTTCTGTGAACTCGTACCACCTCGCAGAATCTTATGACTATACAAACTTTTTCGAGAAGTTTAACTTTTGGGAGGTACATAGCAGGGAAAAGTCGCAACTTGTCCATCGAAGCTAATACTTGCTTCAGAGCAAATTCGATACGGGCAATTACAACGACGTTGATCCAACCAGCGGCTTTGTCAACTACAGAAATGAGTTAGACGCGGCGGCACTGGGGCTGATTGCAACCCAGGGCACCGAGATGTTTCTGGGGGTTAATCATCGGGACATATTCAACGCCAGCGATAAGGGACGAGACAGCGTCCGATTGGAAAGCAAAAACTCGTACAACCATGGCCTCTTCATTGCAGACTTCACACATTTCCCTAAACCAACTTGTGGAGTCTGGCCTGCCTTGTAAGTTCACCATGGCTCATCTTTAGATTGCATATGTCTCACTCGCTGCAGTTGGGCGTATGGAGATGTTTGGCCAAATGTTGGAGAAATTGATATCTACGAAGAGTGGAACACAGCTGAGTCGAATGCGATCACGCTCCATACCGGCAACTCGACCTTGAACGGAACCTGTACCATCAACCAAGCCGACATGCTTGACAATGTCACCACCTTCAACTGCGACGTTTACTACTCTGACGAGAACCAAGGCGAAAACCAAGGCTGTAGCACAGTCGAGGATTTAGGTCAATGGGGCGCTGCTGCGGGTGGTATTTGTATGCAACTGTCATCTCTTATCGATTTCAGGCTAATTACTAACTGTCGTCCTCATCATAGATGCCATGGAATGGACCAGCAAGGCCGTCAAAATCTGGAGCTGGAGCCATGTCGAGGCACCAATGGACATCTTTGCTGGAGAGCCGAACCCAGACACATGGGGACTGCCGCACTTCTCTGCCGGTGGTTCCTCCTGCAAGCTTGATGACCACCTTGCCAACCAGAGACTTGTGCTGAACATTGACTTCTGCGGCGTTACAGCTGGCAACCCCGATATCTGGGGCCCACAATGTGCAGCTGCTACCGGATATGAGACTTGCATCGACTATGTAGCACACAACCCAGACGTCTTCGCCGATGCATTCTGGAGGATTAAGGATATCAAGGTTTACGAACGCCCAGACCTTCCGTCGAACTCGACCAACACCACCGCCATTTACAATAGACGAGCCGGTTATGCTCGCCTGTAGAGGTTAGATGAAGTTAGGGTATGTTCTCTTCTTGGTGGGTACCTAGGGTATTAGACATTGGATCATTCCTTTCTACAAGTCTTGGATAGATTTTAGACATACGTAATGAGAGACCAACTATGACCATATAAGCCTGTAAAACTTCTGGGCTTTCATGTCAATAAACAGGAGCATCTGGTCCTGAAAAGCAAATAGGATCTGGTTATTGAATCGTCTTTTATTTTCTCTACTTTGTGTAACTATTTGGTTGTGTAGGCAGATGATTCTCTGTCCCTTTATCATTTCTCGATTTCTTCAGAATTTTCACAGTTCAAGAAGTTTAAGCTTCTCCGCTGTCCATTCGCTGCCTTTTCCGTGGTTGATGCTCTGTCTCACCATCTCATGGAATGCCCCCTTTAGTTGGTATAGCTGCGCGGGGGATCCCGTCTCTCGTACTTGACCAGCTTCCATCACGATGACCCGATCGTAATCCATTATTGTAGATAGTCTGTGCACGATGGCGAGGATCGTCCTGCCTTTGAAAGCTGATCGTAGTACTTCTTGGATGGCAGCATCTGACCGATAATCGATCGAGGCCGTGGCCTCATCCAGAATCACCACCTGCGAACGCCGCACTGTTGCTCGAGCGAGACTCAACACTTGCCTTTGGCCTACAGAGAAGTTTGAACCCCGAGGTGCGACAATTGTATCGAGATCGAGAGCCGAAATAGGGGTCTGAGTTAGATCCCGTGTCGGAAGGTCTTCACCAAGGATATCGCTAACATCGTTATTCCTAGAACCAGAAAGCGACTCCATAACACTGCAGGCACCAATCGCCTCCGTGAGCTGACTTCCAGTTGAAGTCTGTGCTGGGTCAAGGTTAAATCTCACGTCACCGCCAAACAACACAGGCTCCTGTGGAATGATGGTCAATCTATGACGCAGAACCCGAAGCGGTATTCTTGCTATGTCAATCCCATCTATGAGGATTGATCCTTTTGTGACGTTAGTGAAGCCAAGGAGTGATAGGGCCAACGTCGATTTGCCACTGCCTGTCCGGCCCACCACTGCAATGCGTTCACCCGGCGACACTGTGAGGGAAATATCGTGTAGAATATCCGGTCCATCAAGGGCATACTTCGCTGTGACGTTCTGAAACTCGACTTTTCCTTCTGATGGCCATGAATCTGGTAATAGCATAAGTGTGTCCTTGTCATCAACACGCTCCTCATGAGGTAGAGACGCGTATTCGCGTACACGATAAAAGCAGTTCAGCTCTGCTTCTAGCTCATTCATATTACGAACCATGGTTAAAATGGTTTGCCCTAGACCAATTGCGCTTGTCAGGGAGAAGCCCAGGCGGCCCGCGGGAACCTCCGAACCATATGACACGGCAATGATGCCGGTAGCTAAAGCAATGATGGCGGCGCAGCCGTCAGCTCGAACACAGATCCAACGATTCAGATTGTATTGCGTTTCCGCTGCTCTGGCATAGAGGCGAAGTCGTTTTGCGAGATTATCAGCAAAGGCGTCTTGCAGTCCCCGCCGAGATCGAATAACTGCCCTACCCGCGAGACTCTCGACGAAAAAGGAGAATATCGGAGACTGAGACGCTGATGTCAACGCCTTTGTTGAGAGTTGAGTTCTAGTGTACATCTCTGCACAGATTAGACCAACAATACAGATGAGTGTAGCTGGAACACCGAAAATAGGCATGATGGATCCGATTGCAGTTAGTCGGAGTAGGAATCGAAAGGCGTTGTCGACAGCGATTCGCAGATAGTCGACCAAAATGCAGTCCAGTGAGAAAATGTCGCTTGAAAAGCGGTTGATGAATCTTCCTGGAGGGTTCTTATCGTACCAATGGACTGACACCCACATCGCCGCTGACACAAGCTTCTCATGCATCGTGTGTGCGGCTTTCCACGCACCCCATTGCAGACACGCCTGGCTAAGGGCTTGCATCAATGAGAAAGAGCCTAGCCATGCGCCGTAGATAGCAACGTAAAACCCTACAGCCTTTGCGTCTTCCTGTGAGGACGCACCAACCCAGACAGACAACCAGAGAGGGATTGCAAAGAATGCTAGTTGGGAAAGAAGGCAAAGAATGATTGCCAAGAGGGCACGGCTGTGGCCGCCGAAAAGAAGCATGTACTGATAGAAGAGAGTTCTTGGATTTCGTCCTTGGCCAGCGATCTCCTGGTTAACTTTTTCTTCAATGTCCTCAGGGTAAAGAGAATTCACGCCATCTACTTCCACGACTGGCGTGCGGGTGGGAACCTTTCTCCTGGATGGGACCTGGGAAGGTAATTGTAGGATCGCAGGGCCGTGCCCCTGGTTAGATCTATTCCGCCTCTGGGAGGACACTATTTGGCCTTGAGAAAGCTCCCAAAGCAAATCTGCCTCATCCTTGGCTGCTTGCATTTGAGTGACTAAAACGACTGTTCGACCTCGCAGAATGTCTTGATGGAAGCAACGATCCCATATGTGCTTCTGCGTCGCCGAGTCAAGGGCTGAGAAAACATCATCAAGTAGTAATAGACTTGATTTGCCATAGACCGCACGTGCAAGACATACTCGTTGCCGCTGACCGCCTGAGAGATTTGACCCATTGACGCCGACTTCAGTTAGATCATTGAGTTCAAACTTTTCTAAATCTGGTAACAGTCCGCATGCTTCAGTGATTTGCTCATACCGTTCCTGGTCGAACTCTTCGTGAAGGAGAATATTGGCTCTCACGGTGCTATTCAAAAGCCAAGGAATTTGAGAGGCGTATGAAACATCTCGAGGGCACGTTGCGCTTCCTCCTTCCAGAATAGTCTCTCCTAATAATGACAATAAGAGGCTCGACTTGCCGCCGCCAGAGGCACCAGTGACTACGTTGAGACCCCCGGCAACAAAATCACCGTGCAAGTACAGCCGGAAGCTTTCTTTTGGAAGAGCTCGACGAAACGTGGCGTGATGGAAGCCCGGATGGCCTTCTGCATGGTGGCTTGTCTCTTCCTCTCCATTCATGAATTCATCGATACGACCAAATGCAACTAGAGCTTGCGAGACGAATCGAGTAACGTTTGCGATCCACACAAATTGCAACCGTAGGGTTTCAATGATTGACAACGACGTGAATGCCTTGGCAGCAGTAAGAGGCTGGCCCAGAACGAGAGTGTACGTGGCAAACATGCTGAACAAGGCGAATAATGGAACAAAATCGCCCATCACAGCCACCGCAACAGACGAGAGGTTACGTCTCCAAGTCATCCGCTCTTCACCTCTGCGATCTTGATTGATTCTGTCGGCCATTATGGGCTCCCAGCCCAGGTACTTGATTGTTCGGATAGACGATAGGTATTCTGAGATGGCGGAGACCCGGCTGTCAGTTCTTCTCATGACTTGTCGTTGGAAGTGAGACATCATTCGAGAAAGAAGCGCGGCGATAGGAAAGGAGAACAGCATGATGACCAGAGCCACGAGCGAACATTTTCCAAAGAGGTTGTAAAGAAAGACCAACCCAATGGTGATTTCAATTGGGCTGGCCGTACACACTAGGATGAAATCCCTTGAGTTGCAGATTGCATCTACATCATAGGCCATAAGGGTCGTAACGTTCTGAGACTTACTACCCTGGACACTTTTTTTCATCTCCTCGTCAATGACATCGGGTTTGAGTGTCTCGCCACCCTTTTTTTGTATACTCGCAGCAGTATCGGCATCAAAACACCGTCCAGCTTTGGCATACAGTTCCTGGATCAGACAAAGCTTTGTCCTCACCACAAGCCGTGTGCTAGAGAAGATGTATTGCTGATATACCACTGAACGGAGGACTGGCCCAGCAAATAGTAATGCAACCCACAGCCAAGGTCTGATAGTAGCTATAGTAGGGTTTTGGAGATAGTTTAGAAGTTGATAAAGCGCCAATGGGGCAATGAACTCAACCACTGCCGTGAGGGCGGCAAACAAGACCATTGTTCCGACATTATGACGGAGAGTGTAGCCAAGGGTCTTCAATGTTGTTTTAAATTTTCGCCGAGCTTTGAGTATACAATCCCTCCATATGAGTGGCTCATCATAATCAGGCAATGGGAGAAGGTCTCCGAGAACAAGACGCCTTTTGGAACCCAACAAGATGATATTGGTCATCCATCCGTAGGACATGTAGTAAGAGAAGTAAGAACATGTCTGTTCAGGACTTGGCAGTACATTGTCTCGTTGTGCTAGTTCGAATGATAGGGTCGGAGGTATCCATTGTCGTGGGGTGGTAAATGCAACGACTAGACCGAGAAGTGCCACTGAGAACTTCAAGGAGAGCCAAAGGCTAGCTTTTACGTAGCCTCCAAAAAATAGAAGTTCTGGTGAAAGTTGAATGAAGGCAACTGTTGCCTCAATACACATGAGAGAGTTGATATGATGAAGCAATGTCGATCTGGCTCTAATGCTTCTCACATATACTCGAAAAATGTCCAGGCATAGAATGTATGCAAGTGTGATAATCTCCACATTGCTGGAAGACCTATCTCGAACATATCCTAGGATTACTAACGACAACAATACTGCTCTGATGAACTGTTGCAGCAAGTTGTAGGAAACAGGTGTCCGAATTTGGCTTTTGCTAGAGGCTCCATCTTCAATTGCATCCGGATTGGAGACCCTTGAACCCCTTGAGCCGTACGCATAGCAGAGTACAAGGTAAGTCACCGAAAATGCCACAGAAACTGAGGAAATAATCGCGACAGCCTTGACCAAAGTTCTCGGATCCACGACTCTTTCAATTTGGGTGCCCGAAGCAGTCATTTGTGATACTGGCCTCCAAGCATGTCAGCACTTTTCAAAATCGATGATTAAATTGTATGAAAAGACTATTCACCATTGAGAAGCTTCGTTTCTCGTTGTCTCAAAGACATCGATAGGTGGCACGAGTAAAGGATAGAAATCCGCCATTTTGACCTAATGACTGTGTGGTTTGTTCCATATACCTCAGCGAGCACTATTTTGAGCTAACGTGAGATTGATGTAGATAACATGGTGTATATTCTAGAGCATTGAATAGATAATTACCAGTGTGTGGCAATCTAAGGGCGTACCTAATCTGTGATTGAAATTGACCACTGTGATAAGATTCGCTGGGGTGACACCTTCGGCGAAGCACATCCTCACATGGCTTGATCGGTTCGACGAAGCCAAAATTTATGCCAAGACAGAGATCAGAACATGATCTATCAGGGCTTATCCTGTATGTCGGTCCGATGTTGCTTTCGAACGCCCAACCCAGCAACTTCACGAAACCGGCTCGGCAACAATGACTTACCGCATTGGGCAACTAGACAGACCCGATATCATCATGCTTGCATCATGCGCATTCCCAAGTCTTTGAAACTAACGGCGTGGCAATACGCACATGTCGCACATGGTCAACCAAGTGAGGTTCGCCTAAATTTCGAAATGACAAACGCATGCCTCTCGAGTTCTACACCTAGACTCATGCGGCGGGCTTTGAAAAAAGTTATTGCAACAAGGTCAAGGCTCTATTATGGGACATACTGTAGCGTTGACTAAGTCATGACTATAGCTATGAAAGTTGAGAAGGCTAGTCTGTATTGAGAATTGAGTCAAGTCTCTAATTCTTGTATTGAAAAGTGTGGCTACGGGTCCTCGTTGGCCATCAAGGTTTAACAGGCCAACAAGGTGGCATAAAGGGCTCGGAGTTGATCTGGCTTGACTCTCTAGAACGAATACCGCTCTAATGATTCTATAATAAGAACCTTTCCCTCATATAGAAGATATAGCATTGGGGTCTCTAAAAGCTTTATCAACATAATACGTTTCGTGTTTCTCACGAAGCACGACGCGCGAAGACTATCAGGCTTTACGGACGAGTCGTCCACTTCCAATGTTCAATAGTAAGCGAATCCGGCGCAATGGCAGAAGATCCAGCGAGTCATGCCAGAAGCTGCCGTGCCTGGCTACGCCCAAGCCTCGGCACCGGCGTAATCAAGTGTCTGAACCACATTTCATGGCCTGAAATGCGGCGATCGAGGATTGCACTGTCCCACACTGTATGGAGTGTTTACCCAGCGGATTCAGAGCCCTGTAATCTAGCGCGGTCCATCCCCGCACGCTGTGATCAACATTTCAAACACACTCTTGACCACCTGATGACGAGCCTACAGTCTAGGAGGACGACTGTTGGTCTCATGGAGAACGCCAAGGTCCGAAGATCCAGAACAGGTAAGATTTGACAGCTTCATTCAAACGCAGCATCGAGACATGTATCATCTTAGAGCCTCTCGCTGACAATGAAAGAAAGGATGCGCAACTTGTCGTGGTCGCAAGGTTCGCTGTGACGAACAGCATCCAGTCTGTGGCGCCTGCACCAGATTGCATCTCTCCTGTGCCTACGCTGAGCCTGATAAGCCAGCGAGGACAAGCCGCAAGACAGATCGGACACGCCACCCAAGATTTCGGGTACGCTTCGTAGACGCAGATAGGTTCAAGCCCCAGGGAGCTCAGAGTGCCGTGAGAAGCCGCGAAGGAGATTCTGCGCTTCGACAAGAAGCCGAGACGGCATCGCCAGCTTCCCCTGATCAAAACGAGGCTCAGCTCACCGAATCACCTGTTGAGCGGTCATTTCAGCCGTTCACTAACTCTCCACCTTTGTCAGTACTCTGGTCAACAGGGAGCGGCTCTGACTCACCGCCTAACGACGCATTCATGTCGATTTGCGCTCAATCGATGCAACTTGCCGGCCATGGCGGAGGACCAGAAGGAAGTATGACTGTTACAAGAAGCACGTCAGATCTAGTAGATACCTTCAGCATGCAGACAGACATGGCAATGCTGTGGGACAGCATGCCGGCATTCGATGACTTTGGTGCTGGATTTGGCAGTGGTCTTGGAAATACAGATCTGAATACAGCTGATGAGTCCATCGTTGACGTCACTCCTCCTGCGGCCACTCCTCCGCCAGAGCCAGAGATATCTCATCGGTCTGCCTTACCGAAGCCCATGGTATCCATACGGCCCGAGGACACGGAACCTCTCCAACACTTCCTAAGTACTATGGTTCAATTCGTGAAACTGCGAAGTTCTCCTTCCGACAATATCTACTGTCACATCTTCACAAACATGGGTCTCACACATGCGCCGTTGTACGAGGCAATACTAGCTTGGGCAGCTTTACACCTAAGTCACGTCAAGTCAACATCCACAAGAGACGCAGAGTCGAGATATCAGCGAGCGTCGGCCCTCCTCTTCGAGGATTCTGAGGCTGCTGAACATGTGGATCTGACATTGGTGACAGTCTGGTTTTTGTTACAATATGAGCTGTTCAGTGCTCGAGGTGTTGAGAGATTTATGCGCCTGTTGAGCTACGTCGCCGATATCGTCGAAGTTGTCTTTGAAAACTATCATGTTTCCGCGATCAAGGACAGGCTCGGTCCCGTTGTTGTGCGCGTACTCATTTGGCTAAGTGCTTACGATGGAAGAGCTGCTATGTTTGGAAACACATGTCGACTCCTTCGTTGTCTGAAGATGCACCCCTCAATCTATGAAATCATTGATACCCACGAAAGAGGGCCATCAGTAGATCACTTTGGAGCGCCGAACGAGCTTGGCAGCAGGGAACTGAAGGCTTGTCTAAGACTGGCTTTACGCCTGAATATTGTTCGAGGCTCATGTGGGCTTCTTGGCCGTTGGCAGGAGGACAGCATCGAACGAGAGGCGACCTGGACGGCACTCTTTTCAAGCCTTGAAGCCGTACAGAGAGAGGTTGAGCAAGATTCTTTGCCAGCTGCGAAACTGGCCCTGAGAGTTGCGAATGGAGATATGGATGTCTCCATTGCGATCAGCACTCTCGAATACAACTGGATGCAATTGCTGGCAACATATTACGCCGGGGTAATCACGTATCTCCGCCACCAACCAACATCAACTCCGAATTCCATAGACGCTAGCGCAAATTCAACGCTCTTCCCTGACTCTAAGGATTGCGCCGCTAAGATCATTCGATTATCCAGGCATGTCACTCTGTCTCGATCAAACTCACCACAAGCTATATGGCCTCATATATTGTTTCAAGCTGGGATAGAGACGAGTGATCCGATTTATCAATCATGGGTTCTGGGTGCTTTTGCGCAGGCAGAGGCTTGGGGCCCCAATATGCGCAAGACAAGACTGCTCTTGGAGCGGGTGATCAAGTTTCGCAAAGACGTAAAGGGCTCATACGACATCACAGCGCTCATGGATAGTATGGGCGGGCCCTTCATCGTGTGATAGCATTCAAAAACTTGATTGGCATACTGATATCTCCATCTTCCATGAGGAATTGCATTAAAGGGCTATACACTATTTGTTCATGGACTATCTAGCCTGAACTTCTCAAATATGCCTTGGCAAGGCGGGCCTTTACAAACCGTGACGACCTTGTGGGTCACGTCATAGACTACACACACGACTGTCATGCTCTTTTTGAATGGATATCCCGGAATACCGGAACCCCCGGAGTTGTCGACGTGCTGGCAGAGACTCTGCGGGTAACCCAAATGGTCCGCAAATGCCTTGGTGAGGACATTATCATCAACACTACCGTCCAAAAACGGCTGAATGCCTTTCGCAAGGCGCACATGACGGAACCAGCTACTGCCGCCAGCATATGAATCCCGAATGTCTGTACGGGCGTGAATAGCGGGACTGAGGAAGTGATTCGAGTGAATCAGGTGGTTGTCGGTTTCTGATGGTGTGAGAACAAAGGCTTCATTTGGCGTCAATTCCATGCATAGTGCGTACCCTTCTGCAGTCGAAAGCGTCAAGTTGTTGGAGACATGTCGAGGTGCGTTATATACTGCCTGGAGGCCTTTCGGGAACGACTTTTCCTGTAGAAACATACGCCTGAGGACAGAAACAGGCAAGCAAGGTGTTTCATCTTCAGGAAAGTAGTCCGCCGTGGAGTTGAGTGAGTTCGACGTCAAACCAAGACCTGCCGAGTTCATGCCTGAGCGACCCAACTGGCCGGCTTCGGTGACCAAAAACATGCTGGGAATACCTTCTGAGGGATCTGGATGGATCTCTAGCAGTATGACGAGATCATCAAAGTATAAGTGAGAAGAGATGTCCCAGTTTTGGGCGGTATATACTGCACCATCCTTGGTGGCTCCTTGCCAGAAAGCACAGCTCGTGCACTCGTTATCAAAGTCATCCCAATCGCAGAAATTGTTGGTGTTACTAGAGAGTACAGACGGTAGTGTTACTGAATTCCGGACAGGAATTGACATGAAGCCCTGTTTCTCGGGTGGCGGGCGATATCGCGAACCACCTGGGGCCCGGGAAAGATCATACCTCGCGTTGAGCATTATGATCTCCTCCACTGAGACGCCCGCCCCCTCGGCAATCCCTTGCATTTCTGCCAAAGCCGAAGGGAAATGCTTCTTGAGCCCGGGGACATAGATATTGTTGATATACCCGACTGTCCGCTCCCATGGTGGCAACTGGCCTGGTCGGAGATAATGTTTGATGTTCCGTCGAATCTTGTCCGCCGCCTGTTTCCCATATTGCCTTCCGCGCTCTCGCGGCAAGCCGCTCACGCGGATGTGCTCGTAGTACACATTCGTTCTGGAAGTCGGGGTTGGGCTGTCACTCGACCCACTACGCTCGGGGACAATTCGCATAGTTTGGTTATGCATGTCGATATGGCTTGGCGGCACAGGAGATAGTTGCGTTAGTTCTTTCTCCAAGCATACGTACACTTAGAGAGAAGATAAATCCTTGGCTTTTCTATCTTAATGGTTTGCATCCACTCAGATCCAAAACCAGTAACTGGCTCTGCTACCTTACCGAACCCATAGCTAAGTGCATCTCTTAAATATGGGTCACTGGTCGTTTTCCATCGCTCGGGGTTGCCCATAAGATCAACCAACCAGGTCTCACTGTCGTTTATGACAACGCAGTCCGACGAAAGACATTTAATATCGAACCCGTTGTCGGCACGACTAGTCACATCTCTTTTCGTCCTTGTAGTGCGGGGCTAGCGAGTGATCGCGTCGGAAGCAAGGTTTACTTGCCGAATTCGGTAAGAATTAATAGCCGACAAGCGTCTAAGTTGGTGTAAGATAACTTGATAACCTAGTTGTGAACTGACTCCACCCTTAGCCGCAACATCACCTCAGAACGGTGTATCACCGCACCAACTATCGACAGATCATATCAGCCCCAGGTGAAGATAACCAAACCCTGGGCATGGTTGTGGGGTGTCGCGTGATAAGAGACCGGAAATCCGGACATCGTCTGCCACCAGCCTTCACTTGGCGGCGGGGGTAGCACTCCTCATCAACTGGATAAGTTCAATGCGATCTCTCTAAGGATGCCATCAAGTCTTTTGTTTGTCTTCACGCATTCATTTTGAGTTTTGCTGTTTTCACCTGGTCAACTTAGAAGGATGGGTGTTTCCCCAGTCACGTCTCAGGACGCTGCAGTGGCGAGTGAGAACAAGATTGCCGTAGCTCAAGATGTTCTGGTTGATGAGCAGCAAGTTGAAAAGACATATCACCACAAACTCGATGCCGATGATGCTTTGGCTTTTGTCCAAGCGCACGGTATCACTGCCATCACACCGGAGGAAGATAAGCGCATTCTTCGAAAGATAGACCGTTTCTTGATGCCTTTGGTATGCTCCTTGTGCTTGACTATCAGACATGTTGATCGCTAATACCTTCCTAAGATGCTAATCACATACACCTTGAATTTCATGGATAAAAATGCATTGTCTAACTCGGCCAATTATGACTTGCGCGAGGATAATGTAAGCCACAAGCCCAAGAGGACGAGCCTCACATCTTGCCGGAAGCTAATGTCTCTCATAGCGTCTGGTCGGCAATCAGTACAGTTGGGCGAGTGGATCTGTGTTCTATCTAAGTACGTCCTACATGCAGATTAATTGATATCAACGGAAGGACTAATCTCAGCCCGCAGCATACTTGGTATCGCAACCTCTTGTGTCCCGTTGCCTGCAATGGTTTCCCATTGGCCGCTTCATCTCTGTCAGCGTGATTCTCTGGGGAGCGGTTCTGATGACAACTGCAGCTTGTCGCTCATTCGCCTCAATCATGACTGTGCGAGCCATTCTTGGTGTCTTTGAATCGGTCATAAACCCATCTTTCATGCTCATGACCTCACAATGGTACAAGAGATCCGAACAACCAGCACGAGTAGGCTATTGGTTTATGGGAAACGCCGTCGGCCAAGTTCTTGGCGGCATCATTGGATATGGTGTTGGACATATTAATTCAAGTCTGGAAGTGGGTAACTGGATCTGGGTAAGTAATTTATGACTTTCATTTTCCCGACACACACGTCTTTATTCCCTTTCACAATGAGAGGTTTGCATTTCCATGATCCAAGCTGCTTCTTTGTTCTTTTACGAAGAAATTTACTGATTATAATTCCCAGTACTTCATCATATTCGGTTCCGTTACGATTGTTTACGGCATTGTGCTCTTCTTCGTAATTCCTGATAACCCCATGTCAGCCCGCTGGCTCTCGGAACGTGACCGTGCCTTGGCCCTAGAGCGCGTCCGTGAGAACAGGACTGGTATCATGAATCACCACTGGAAGTGGTATCAGTTCCGAGAGTGTCTGCTGGATCCCCAAGTCTGGTTTCTTGTGATTATCCAATTCTTGACAAATGTGCCATCCGGTGGTGTTGCAAGCTTTGGTAACATTGTTATAAAAGGGTTTGGGTACTCTGCAATCAACACGACCCTTCTTCAGATGCCGCTGGGAGTCATCCAAGGAATCACAATTCTTGTTGGTGGTGCTGTATGTTCTCGTTTCAACAACTCTCGTTGGATCGTCATGGCCGTTACGCAGATCCCTTCCCTCATTGGTGCAGTACTTCTATACACCCTCCCATCAAGCAATAAGGGGGGGCGGCTTGGATCCTACTACATCATTCAGACGCACAGTATTATCAGCATCATGTCCTGGTCTATGGCGACTGCGAACTTGTCTGGAACAACGAAGAAGGCCACAGCTTCCGCCATGCTGTTCATTGCCTTCTGTACTGGTCAGGTCGCTGCTCCGCAGCTGTTTGTTAGTAGTGAGGCTCCGCGATACGCTACCGCATTCAAGGCTGCATTCTCTTGCTTTGCGCTTCTGATCGTCCTTCCACCCCTTCTGGTTTTGTATCTGAGATGGGAGAACCAAAAGCGGGACAGAACCTATGGTCATGTTGACCCGAATGCTGCCCAACCAGTTGAAACTATCGTGGCGACTGGGGATCCGGCTGCTCAGCCAGATGAGTTCTTTGACTTAACTGACCGTGAACAGAAGGCCAAGTTCCGATATGTTTGGTAAGAAAAGGATCTAGTGTAACGTGCCAGTCTCTATAAGATGTTGGATATCTTGGCTAGTTCTGGGCTGGTTTGGATTGATCGTGGTCTCTTCATAACCCATTTTGTTTCGAGGCTGGACTAGGGGAGTTTGCAGTTTAGTTTCATAGAGTTTGGAGGAAGTGATCGAACCAGCTCTTTGTGCGCAAAGGCGCAAAGAGTTTTTCCATTCAACACGACAAACTTATGGTGTGATCTATATGTCTTGCCCAGATATGAAGTTCCAGTGCCATAAGTGTCCGACATTTGACGTTCCCATCTCACTCCCAGTTATCTGAGACGCCTGACACTTTAGAGATATACTTTTCAGTTTTCGTATATGTGCAGTTCACAGATAGTTCTAACAGCTTATCGAATCTCAGAAATCTGTCCGTTGACTGACTATTCTCGATACGCCTTATCCATTATACTGCTCAATGATATCATTCTACATCTGGCCAGCATCTCTGCACTTCGCCTTCCTCTACAATGAGCGCAACGCTAGCACCATACTCTAGTGGGTCGCCCTCATATACCACAAATTCTGCTTCATCGCGTATGGGCAGTTGAAACATTTCTCTCATGTTTTTGGTGACAATTTCCACTGCCACCTCTCTTGCCTTCTCCTGAGACAATTCTGTTCGTCCGTGCACAAGCCAACCAGCTTCCCACAAGGTGTTCGGAACCCAGCGATCACGGTGATCCCAGCTCCCGATACCAAGCTTCACACCTGCATCGAGAAGAATGTCTGGACCTGCAGCGTCAGTGATTGGTGATCCTGGAAGGCAGTTGCGAATTTCCCATGTGAGTTGACTACACCGGAATGGAGCAAGAATGACAGATATGTCAGCGGCAGCAAGCTCAGGAGCAACTAAATGCGCCTCGCCACCTCCAAAGATGATGATATTGAGCGCAGGAAGCTCACGCTTGAGAGCGATCATCTTCGCAATGACATCCTTGTTATCCGTTCGAATGGTAATTGGAATTGAGCCATTGGCGGCAAGTACGTATGCTTCATGTGGTGGACTAGACAAGGTGAGAAGTGACCGGAGCTGGCTGATTTGAGATGAGATCGTCGGGAATGATGGGGCTATTCAAGTTAATACAGTCTTCTTACGGAAGATAAGTGATGACAGGGGATGCCATACTTTTAGCTTCATCGCCGATGGAAAATTGGAGTGCAGCTGCTTTCTTGATAATGGCTCCTGAATCCAGGGCTGAATGGGAATCGGTTGTTAGCTGTAGTCTCACATACTATCTACACACTTGGTTGTACCTACCATGCGCTGCTCCGGGGCGGAATGCTGTGCTGAGTCCGTGCAAGAAGCCCTTGCTCCCAGGTGCAGTGATGATGCAGGTGAGCCCCCGTCTATGGTCGAAAGCTACGTGGTGATCACCAAACTGCAGCCCGTCTGCAGCAGTGATCACATGGGCAAGATCACTACCCGAAACAGCGCCATCTTGGGTGTCGGGTTCCTCGACCATCTCGGTGAGGCCGTGACTTTTCGTCATGGAAACAACGCCCTTATCACGTCAGCAAAGGTTCACCAGATACTGCTACCAAATCTTACAGGAAGAATATAACCATCCTTGAGATCCATCACAGGAAAACCCTGTCCAATGGCCCTCTCGGCCATGATTTCGCACTCGTTTCCTCCAACGCATTGAATGACTCCATCATGGACGATTGCTGTGGCATTGGAGAGTACTGATGTTCGCAAACCACTGAGAAAACTCTTTGTAATTCCTCTAAGAACCAGATTCTTTTTACCCTTCGAGCATGTCCTCTCGTCATTGCTGACTTGAGTGCGACTCTCTGGCGCGGAGGCTAATGCATTCTTCTGCTTCAAGTTGCTTTCCCAGAGTTTGTCTGATGCACGCACAATAGTCTCGCCTTCAATCAGGACCTGGAGAGGGGTTGCACCCAAACGTAAGGGATGAGAATCCCAAAATACAAGATCGGCATCATAGCCTGGACGCACCCAGCCGATTCTATATCCTTCTATCAGCCTCAAAGACCTTAGCTGTGTAGGCATGATTGCAAGAGCTCACCTGTTGTCAAGACCCAAGGCCTTGGCGGGTACTGACATGAGAGAAGCTAATGCTAGCTTCTCATCAAGCTGAAAGTGATGAGCTACTTGGGCTTCATACGCAAGGAATTGTCCATGCTTGGCGGGATGGTCCGTCGTGAGAGCAATGGGGATTCCAGCTGCTGCCGCCTGTTTCAGCATATACCAGCTATAGTGATAGTTTTCATTTTTGAAACCTCCCTCATCGGAAAATGTAGCCAGCATCGAGCCGCGTTTTTTAATCTCGTCGAGCATTTCGTGGGCCTGAGTGATATGGTGGAGGGCTGTGATATTGTAACCAAACTCGTCACCGTGATCCCATTCGGAAAAGACATCCTGCGGCTGATAGCAGTGTAGATGCACACTAACATCTCCGCGCAAGACGTCGATCAATGTTTGCACTCTGATCGATGTCGGGTACGGGGTGGTCAAGCTTGCCGCGTTGGAGGCAGCACGTCCACACCACGAGTCTTGGCTACGCAGAAGCTCCCGCGCCTCCTCGAAAGCAAACCGCACAAAGCCGGACTCACCCTGTCTACTAATAGGTCCCGTGAGAGTACCTTGGAACTGGCCTTTAATGTTCTCTCCACATGCCATCTTCAGATATCGCTGAGGTTTCGGACTTCTGCCATTACTAGTCGAATCGATTTGAATTTCCCATACGGACTTTGTTTCCTTATGCTTGATTACCATTCCTTCTCCAGAAATCAAATTCTTAGCTCCAGTCAGGACCAGAGAAGTGGTTGTGCCTCCGCTAGCGAGGATCTTGATACCCTGATCGGTCGGTTTGAAACCATCGATTGCCCTGGCCCATGAAGTCACGGGGAATGTACTTTCTGTCACGTCTTCATTTCCCCATATTTGAGGCTCTTGTCTTAGTCCGACATGAGAATGCATGTCTATCAAGCCAGGTGACACATATCGGCCAGCAACGTCAACGATTGTCGCCGTTGATGGCGACGTTTCACGAGCTTCATCGACATACGTGATGATTCCGTCTTGAATCTCTAATTGGACATCATGTTGAATACTCCCATCTCCGTTAATGAGAGTGATGTTCTTAAAGATTTGGAGAGGTGCTTGTGGGTCTCGTGTAGTGAGGCGATGAGCGGCAAACGAGTAGTCAACGAATGGGTGTTGGTTATGTTTAGCGCAAAGCTGGAGTCCAGCAGAGAGTTCGGCCTGAGTAATGGCCCCTTTCGCATGAAAAGGCTCTCTTGCTGGCAGTGTGAAGAAAACCAGGCCAGCCAAGGCAAGTCCAGAAAGTAAGGCCTTCCAAGATGCTCCGTTCGCTGGGCGGGACAAGATTTGCCTCCCTTGAGCCTGTAAATTTCCAAGCTTCTCCATGATCTTAGTCGCTGTATGAGATGCAGATTTTGGGTCTGCCCGATGGTCTCAAAGGCAGGATACACTGAACCCAGTAGCACATAATGCGTAAACACTGTTAACTTATTTCTTGGCCGGTAATAGCACACATCGATCACATTACCGCCGGCACCTTCGTTATCGGTCAGTAGCAAGCGCTGGGCTGTGAGTTCTCGGCCCCACCTCCATCCATCATCGGCTCCATTGGCCTACTGGATTAGGAAATCCGGAGCAGCCGACATAATTGAGGAAACGGGAACAAAGCATCTTCTCTCCGCTTTTCTAAGAGGTCATCAATCAGTTCTCATGGGCTATTTGGGGCTTTGGGCAAGCAACATTATTTCACCATCTGTACCATTACATCACCTGCAAATACCCTCCTCCACTAGCTTCGTCGTCTTGACAGAACAGCCAGATGCAGGGGCTTTCAAGATTGAGGAAATCACCCATGTTCCACGTCGTGAAACATTGCGTATGGCTTGATACGAGAATTCTTGGCTTAGATGCATTTGGAGAGACACTTTTGGTGGAGAGCTGCTGCAATGTCTTTGTGTCCAGCTGAAATGCTTTGATACATTGGCCCATTGACGAGCGGTGCTCAGTCCTATTTCATAAAGGCAGCACAACATGTAAATAGCAGGAAGCGGATATATAGATCGCAAGCATTCAAGCAGCCACCAAAATGGTGGATGTGAATACAATTGGAGTGCTCTCGAAGCATATAATCAGATCGGCCGCTACCAAGCGAAAGTTCGACGAGTTATTACGCAAGGGTATATAGACCCCGAGGACACTATAGATGAGTTGGAGTGGAAAGTTCTTGGGGATTATGTTGGTATCGCGAATACTTCGAAGAGCAACCCGAAAACAGCAAACAACAAAATAGACAAGGAGATACCGAAGCTTAAAACGAAACCATCACAACCTGGAACTCCATATGGAAAGCGTTTAAGTGAACAGCAAGAGCATATGGAAGATAGACACTTGCATTATAGGAAGGCTAGAGTGGATACAATTGTTATGTTGATCTGGTAGATACATTATCGTGTCGACTGAAATAGTGGTGAATTTATTTCTCTGCAGCCATTGAGCTGTCTTCGATGCGATGTAAGACCGTTGACTTATTATGACCCGCACGAGGAGGACCACTGGCCTTCACGGTCCTTCTTATATTCGTTTCCAGTTCTTTATTTAGAAAATAGCAGGATATCTATTGCGTGTTTCCTTACAAACAGAAGATTGAACTGGGGACGTGGTGAAATTCAAAGCTGACTGGTTCCATGTACCTTAGTGCCGGAGTTCCGGAGTTGACCCAAAAGAGAAACTCCGGCAACGAGAGTCCCTACCAATAGATTCATCTGATCTCTCATCCGAACTCCAGGTAGGCAACTCCGCCCAACATTCGCAATGTTATGAAGCCACAATCGAGGCAGTAATGGGTGTGCGCTCCACTCGACTCACCGGATCATTACTTCGACTTAAACTTATGTATTATCACGTTAGTACAGAGAGCCATCTCCACCCATATGCACCTGCAGAGTATACCCGAAGTACCTGTATGTCTAACTATCGGAGGTCATGTTGGGCCGCCTTTGATCTGGTCTTCAGTCAACTCTTATTCCAGGCCCAAAGCGAGACATTAAGTTCTGGGTCAATCACGGACACGTTAAGTATGAGAATGAACTTGGGACGTGACAATGTTGACCAGGCTTCAACCCTTGTGAAACGGCGGAGAAGCAAGAGATCTCCCCGCCGAATGGAAGGTAGGATTACATCTAAGCATTGGGCAGTGAATAGAAGATCTGTTGAAAGAACTTGTTTGAAGTTTCTTTAGGTTCGGAGAAAGTATGCATCTGGCTTATAGAGCGCGCTTAATTTCTCTACACATATGAAAATGACGGAGATTATCTAAGGATTTTGGCCTGTCTATCCACTGTCCGAAAAAAACAAAAGGCTCAACATTAAACGCTAGTAAATCATGATACCTCTCTAGTCGGAGTCCATACCGACGACAGTCGAACCGCCTAGTCTTTCAATGAATTCCAAATGTCGTTACGACCTAAAAGCCACAAAGCACAAATTGGCTGCCGTTGATCGCTGAGAAGAAAATACCACTAAGTCGCAATTCCACGGCTTCAGTCCTTCCATTTACGCTTGTGCCAGTCCGGTGCTAACTGCTGGCTTCTTTCTAATATCGCGCCATCCTAGAAACCACCCAAACACAATGGCAGGGGCGGCAACCCCGGTACTGAAGTAGAAGATGCGGTCGAGGCTCGTAGCGTAAGCCCTCAAAACTCCATGAATCATATCAGCCGGTACAACGCTTCTGACCGCCGTAGAACCTGCGGATATGACCGTGACCGGGTCAACAGATGGCGCGTATTTCGGAACGAGGTCGACAAGACTGTTGGTGAAGATGGTCTGCGAGATGACGATCATCACTGCGGCAGCAAAATTCGACGTAAATACGAGCACAGTCATAGCTGATGGCATCTGCTCTTTGGGCAGATCATTCTGAACAGCAAGAAATGGCTAGAAATAGATTATGTTACTAGAATATTCTCAGTATTTAGGGTGAATACACAGAACTTACAACGGACATCGCTAGGCCTCGTCCAGCACCAAATAGGATCTGATAGCCCACCCATTGGCCTGTAGGAGTGGATGTAGAGAGCATACCAGTGAGTCCACAGCCAATTGTGTTTAATACTGCTCCGATAATCATGAATGGTGTGTAATATCCTATTTTTTGGACTGCGAGAAGTTAGATCGCTTGTCAAAAGTCACTAGCGAGGAGTAACTGACTTATGCCTCCAGCAATGATCCCAAATATCATCTGAGCAAGGATATTCGGAAGAACATCGACGCCGCTCATAAATGGTGAATATGCAAGGACCGCTTGGAAATACATCGGAAGATAGTAGGCGGTTACAAACATCGTTCCGGTCATTAGCAAGGCTGTTACACAACTTGCCCAGACTGTCCTTTTGCGCATCATTGAGAACGGAATCATTGCATTGTCTCCTTGATAGCCGTCCCACACCAGCCACAAGATGAATGTAACGCCTGCGCCGCAAAAAAGACCAATGACTTGGCTGCTATTCCAAGCGAACTGGTTCCCGCCATACTGTAAAGCCAAAAAGAATTGAATTGCTGCAGGAGCGAACAATGCAAAACCCGGAAGGTCAAATTCGGTAACCGCATTTCTGAGTACTGACCTCCATTCTGGCTTAGGTATATCATCTGGAATATGTATAAAGGCTGTAGCTGCAACTACGACACCACCTATCGGGAGATTGATGTAAAAGCCTAGAGATATGTGAGACGAATTGCCAAAAAGTAACTGTGAGAGCACAGTGATAGCTTACACCATCTCCAGGTGACATATTCTGTGAATGCACCACCAAGGAGTGGTCCAAATGCAATTCCCAGTTGGCCGACTGCGAGAAAACTTAGTTACTGAGGAACCTCTTATGTATAGATTTACTTACTTCCCATTAAAATCCCCAAAAGCGCTGAAGTATTGGCTCGTCAGTATTTTGCTGTGTATCTTGGTATAATCTCCTCGACATACCTGGTTGGCGATGCGGAGCAACGCTGGCATTGAGTATAATCAGTGCTCCATTCAGCAAACCAGAGCCACCAATACCGGCAACAGCTCTTCCGACAATAAGCATGACGGAAGACTTGGCTGCTCCACAAAGAACAGAACCAACTTCAAAAATCGCCAGACATATGATAAAAGGCCACTGTGCGTTCAGTGTGAGCGTTGCAAGAAGAAAAATTCTCATGTTAGTTAAGGTATACCTTTGATCCCAATCGTGCGTAAATCTTCCCACTCAATGGTTGTAATGCCGCCCTGCAATATCGTATCAGTATTCCACGGATTTCGTGCTTCTATGGAGGCAACCAGAACGTACGCGGAGAGCTGGTAAGCGCTGCCGTACCAACCAACATCGAGGAGGGAGTGGAAGTCATCGGTAATATAGGGAACAGCCTAACATTTTCCCGCCGGTTAGATCGAGGAGTTCAACGGAGGATAGGGCACGCTCACCGTCGCTAAAATAGTATTGTCAAGCATCACGAGGAAGTAAACTATCGTCAGTGCGCTGAGCACGAGAACTAGTTTTACACCAGTAATATATTCATGTTGGATCTCGTGAGGTTGACTCTCCGGAGTTCCTATGCCTTTCTCTTGACCTCCAGGGAGTGTCGACGATGTTGCATCGGTCGATGTTCGGCTCTCTTCTGATTCCATACCGCCTATTATCTGTAACCGATAAAACAGCTGATTTGAGGTAGCGTATGGTTTGTGAAGCGATTACTGCTTTTGAAGTCCAAATTGTGGTCTTCGCAAAATATTATGGACAATAATCGAGTTGAGCAAGAAAGGCGACTTGATCGAAGAAGTAAAAATATCGACGAACGAGGCTCTTAAGTATTCTAACCAAAGTCCATCCAGAGGGAAATTCATATAGGCAAGTTCTTCTCGTCGTTAAGTTGACCCATGTGAGAAATCTTGCTAAAAACAGATTATAGCGTTCAATGTACTTACTTAGGTACATGTCGTTGAAACTCCGAGGCGTGAAACTCCGAGACGGGTCCACTAATACGCCAGGCTAGTTCTAGAACCGACAAATGTACTGCATACATACAGTACAAAGGCCCCCACTGCTCCCGTCTCGCATCCTTCTGACTCCAGCAAACTTCAAGAGCATCTCATTTATTCAGCACGGCGCAATCAATTGAAATCTTAAACTTGCATCTCTAGTCCTTCACTATTAAGGACTGTAGCGGCAAATCGATAGAGAGCAACGCCGCGAAAATGTCCGGCCGACCTGAGACTCGTCAACAACCAGGCTATGCGTGTGAAGGTATGTGGCTCCTTTCAAACAGGCATCCTGGTTACGAACCTATTCCACAAAGAGTAGAGTCCTGGACTTCGGAGTCTAATGCCCTTCCCCTTCGAGTTTGAAAAACTGCTATTGACCAACTCCAAGAATGCCGTAGAAAGAAACTCCGCTGCGACAGGCAACGACCCCAGTGTGGATATTGCATTAATAATTGTATCCCATGCAAAGTTCATGACCATCGAGTTTCACGAAATACTAAAAAAGGAGCCACTCAAACTCCCCGGAGAAGCGTTGGTAGGTCTGGATACATTGCAAATGAGACATAAATGTTAACAGCTCTGTCAGTCGTGTTTGAGCAGAACCTCTCTCCTGCGTACTCAGTATCCCAGACCAGCAAGGCTGGCTTTGCCAGTAACTCATCAGAGGGACCAGCAACAAGTAAGGCAGTCAATCCTGCTGCCTCTTTGACCCTATTTCACTGTGGCGATCCCTCCCATTCCTAGATTTTTCAGAGATCATATCACGAGAATGCGGCAGCTTCCAGCAAAACCTCTCCTTGCTAATACGCTGTGAGATCCAGATTCAGAATGGGATCCCTTGGGTTTCGACGACGAGAGAACCTCCCCATCCTCTATCTCTACCAATTATCCAGTTCTAGAGGATAATCGCCCGCCACCTGTCCTACATGATACACCTAATCTACCTTTGTCACCAGAGTCGCTACAGGCTTCCCAGCACCATCAATTCACTGCAGAGCCAGATGGAGAGCTTTCAGAGTTCGTCAAGGCTGAGCTGTAAGTTTAGAAGCTCAGTGAGTTTTGGCTTCTTTCTGATCTTGGATATAGGACACAGGTATACTTTGATCGGGTTCAACCCAATATTCCGATACTTTGCCAGTCAAGCACATACGCGTGGATGTGTGAGAAATCCGCGATGGACGATTACCGCCAATGCTTGCAATTTGCGATCTGGACTTCAGCTTCGGCATTCTCAGGGCAATTTGACAGTGTTCGGGAGAAGCTCTACACCACTACACGGTCGATTCTTGATGGGCTTGATTTGAAGGATGGCGACATGGCTGCATGCCGTATCGAACATATCCAGTCCTGGATTTTGATCACCTTCTTCGAATTCGCCAAGACACATTATCGCCGCGGTTGGCTCAGTGCAGGCCGTGTCTTTCGCCTCGTACAACTACTGAGACTCTACGATGTGGACAATCCCAAATTCAACAAGCCTTCTGAATTGAGTGACCTCGAAAAAGAAGAGCGGAGGCGAGCATTCTGGGTCGCATACTGCCTTGATCGACTGATCAGTGTCAGTAATGCCACGCCAGTCACGCTCAGCGAAGAAGTGGTCAGTTTTCCAGCCCCTCGCTCATGAATTTATATAGTCGACAACAGCATCAACCGGAATGTCTAACATATTACAAACAGGTTGGCACCCGTCTTCCTTGTCTCGATGCTGATTTCCAGGCCGGACACATTAATAGAGAACATTTCTTATCAGAAGCTATCTCATCTGTTGACCTTCGGCTCTATTCACCACTCGCGGAATGCGTGATACTAGTCACCATTTCCAGTCGGGCACTAACTCACAAGCAAGTATCAGACGTAGAAATCATGTACGGCAGCGCAGCACCCCGCGACTTTTGTGCCAGGCACGAGTGGCTTTCAAGCATGCTCATGCGGCGGCTTGACAGTTTCAGGAAGAATTATCCTTCGCTTTCCCTGGCATCCGATCCCATGATCATGTTTGCATACATGGTTGCGCACACCACCGTCATGTACCTTTACTGCATCATGGAGCCCTTCTCTAAAGACGAAAATTACGACTGCTTGCCGTGGGACTTTTCGGAAAGGGGCCTATCGGCAGCTCAGGAGGTTGCGTGCCTAGCCAAAAAGCAGCAGCCTGTTGGGTATTTCAGGATGCACACTTTTATGCCGCTCCCGATTTATCTTAGTGTCGTAAAGTTAAGAGTATATCTGGAGCAACGAAGAACAGCAGGGTATAGACTGGAGGAGATAGGGCAGATCGAGACGTCTCTTCAGGCTTCATTGGATGCATTGCAGAGGCTTCAGCCAGTGAATCAACTAGCTACTTATTACCTAGGGCTACTGGATGGTAACAAAGATTTGGTGGGGCTTACGATTAATGAAGGTTGGGTTTGGGGTTAGTTACATACTGTCTATGGATCAATCAGATACAAAACAAGAATCTCATCCTTGAGACTGTCTTTGTTCATGCCCTAGACGCATATTGCTACAACTTGCAAATATTTGTTTCCAGTATTTATGTACGGTATATTATGGCACCTTCCTATGTACAGAAACAGCCCGCGAGAAATGAAAGCTCATCATTTGTCCTCCAATGCCTTCATGACCTAAATGCTGATAAACGTGAAGCTGACGGGATAGACTGTGGATGGGTAGCGGAGGTAAAATTGGCTCGGGCTGGACCCAGCATACAAAACCTGACCCTGAATCCAGGCCTGGAAGGTCGGGGCTGGACTTCCGCTTGGGTTCACCCATGCAGGGGTAAGAGCACCCGTGGTGAAGTCGATATCCCAGATGGAGGACTCGCTAGTGCGGCTTGTGCCAGTGTAAGTGGTGTAGGAATTGCCAGGAACCTGCGGTACGCTGCCAGCCTCGGTATGGCCAGTGCCTGTGATGTAGACATATCTGTTCACGGCCGTTAGAAGACATGATTGGGTGCTAGGAGAGCATCATTACACATACTGAAACGAGCCTGTTTCTAGATCCGAGGTAGTGTCGTCGCGACCTTGCACGAGGCCTAGGAAAGGGTAGGAACCGGCATTTGCCGCGTTGGTCATGATGATCTCGGCCTGGGACACAGACGTGGAGCCTGGGGCCACAACCACCTGGACAGTCAGGGCATTTGACTGGACATCATACTTGGCGTAAGCCGTGTTAACGAACGTCTTGCCAATGTAACCGAGCACGGAGTTGTCAGAGATCTTGTTGACTCGGATGATGCCTAGCGGGTTAGCAAGAGTCAGTATGACTCAGTCTTAAAGAGAGGTTTCTCGGAGGGATGGAAACCCAGCTTACCAGTCAGAGTCTGTGAGGCAGTAGCGTGGACCGTTGAAGTGACGGTAGTGGTCACAGTCACCTGAGTTGGGACGGTCTGGGTAATCTCAGCCGTATTATAATCAGTGGCCGTGAGCGAGGCGGTGTTAGTCAAAGTCACGGTTGTCGTGGTGGTCGACTGGGGAATGGTGTATGTGGATTGGGTGAAGCCCCAGCAGGAACAGGCGCTTGAGTACTTGACGGCACCGGAGCAAGCACTAGCATAAGTAGGGACGCTGGAAGGTGAGTAGGTAGTAGCAGCCGTCACTACCTGCACGTCTCGTCTCTCAGGAATGATGACATCAGTCGCAGTAGTTGTCGCTGTCGCCGTATCAACCTGCGTGGAGGTGGAGGTGGCTAGAACTGTCACCGTTACGGTGTTTGTGATCGTCCCAGTGACAGACACGCTGGCCGTTGCAGTAGCAGTAATAATGCTGACCAATCGAGTGTGTCAGCTACTTCTACGTGAAAATTCGACGAACGTGGAGCACTTGATTACCTGGTCGGGAGAGAAACCGTCGCGATCAAGAAGCTGGCACAATCTGACTGTCTTTGGGTCAGGGCAGGCTTGGCAGCTGTACCGGTAACGGCACGAGCACAGTTCTGTCCAGTAGTTAGTCAACAACGCCCGTGTGCATGCTTCATCATTCGGCTAATTCGAGCCGCCATCTGTTATGTCTCACATTGGCATTACAGCTGTCAGCACGGAGGCCGAGAACGCTGCCCATGACAGCGCCTGGTAATAGTCCCAGGGCGCCGATATAACTGGTGAACCGCATCGTGGTGTTTCTGGTAGAGTAGACGACGATACCCAAGGTTGGCTTAAGGGCTCCGCAGAAAGATTACCCATTCGTGTCTTTTGGAAAATTATGGCGGCGCTGTCTCGCCTCTTTATATTGACATATGTGCGCCTAACTAGGCCAGATCACGATGGAACACGACCTTCGAGAAGCATGAATTAGCCATTATTACCCCATCTAACTGTCGCGACCCCAGTGTCTGGCCTTGCATCTAGACTAGGCTTTGGGGCTACTGTACCTGACTACTGGATTTGCCAATGGTCTCAGCTCGCTCAGGTCTGGCAGAAGGATAGAAAGCGGTTCTAGCGTGCCGAGCTAACGGAGCTGGATGCCAATAGACGCTTTTGCTAACCCAAAAGTGTTGTGGGTCAATGGAATACTGCCATCACGCGAGAGCAGCAGGGGTTTTTCTTTTTTTTCCATATTTTTTTTCCTTAGGAGATAATAAGTTGGCCCGTATATTAAAATCTGGTACAACAGATTGCAGTCTGTTGATGCACCGCAATTTTTGCTGGATCCCAAATAAGCAACGAAAAAGATGCTCTATAAGGTGTGTTTATGAATTCCGCCTACAACATCGGCAATGCTACTACTATAGGCTTCCTCGCAAGGGCAGGCGTGAGTTTGGCCGAGTGGAAAGTGAGCTGCAAGGGCACAGTAAGACTTTACCCCCTAGGGCTGAAGAACAATACAAGCAGCTAGATGACTAGCTGGACTGGGCTAGTTTTAGTAGGGAGGGAGGTGCTATGTCTTGTTGACTTCTGATGCTTCGATGGACTATTCTCCTACTACTAACTATCACTAGCATGCTGGCTCTCGTGGGATGATGTCATACATGTGCGATTGTTCTGGCTTTTTGGGTTCTGTAATTGGCGTCTTGACATTATGTGCGTCTCTCTAGGAAGCTGAAGCCACAAACGGTCACAAGTATTCAGTCCGAACTCTGCCACCATAGGGTAAAGAGGTTTGTCCCCTTACAGAGGGATGACAGAGGTGTTACCAGCTAGAAATATCGGGTCAGCGTGATAGCTTCACCTTCATAAGTTTGATTTAGATTCTCTCCAGGACTCAGTTGCGTGTCTCCTGAAGAATGGGGTCGCAATATATGCTCCCTCGGTTGCACCTGAAGCAATTCACATCTCATTTAGGCATAACTAGTCAGTACCAGTACGTATGCTCAAGGCCACGAGTTGTCGTCTGGTGTACGTTGTTGCGGCTACCACACCGCTTACCTTCCGCAATTCCAGGGGTCATGACTCCACGACGTTCATGGGTAATTAGCGCAGTCAAATGTAGGGCCCTTGCGCTTGTCAAGATGAGATTGTGAGCGTTCGAGTTATACTGGACGATAGCCACTGGTCCAATGGATGAGGACAAGTCCGTCTTAGTCGTGTACGAGCTGTGAAGCGTCGCCAAAGCTCTTCATCTAACCACCACAATGAAGTATGGCCATCTTCGCTTGAACGACGGACAATTGAGGTCATTTGTCTACATAGATCCATCTATAACTCTTTGTCTCCATATCCCTCTGGCTTTCGCATAGGACTTATGATCCGACTATTGCCGTCATAGAATTTACAAACATGTCCTAGAAGTGTGAGATCAGCCTTGGGCTCTGCGCAAAACTACTAAGATGTTAAGGATTAGGTGTTGCTCTGCGCTGAACACTAACGTCGCGGTACGCTTGTCCCCAAACTCCGGCACTGGGATTTAGCGGCGCGGGAGTACGCGGGACGAAAGTGTTGCGTGCTGGGTTAGGTGAGAACTAATAATAAAGTAGTAAGGCACAATGCACCTACCTTCGCGTTCTGTGATGGGAATATGGACTACTTAAAGAGAAACCTCACTGCATGGTACTTCGTGAGCGCGTGTCTTGATAGCTAGCTGAGTAGCTGAAAGATCAAAGCGAAGAGAGTAAAATCCGGGGAGTGGACACATTGACGACACTGCAATTGCGGTCTTAATAGAACATCCTGCCTCCTCCTCAGGAAGGGATCGCATGTCATTGGCTGGGGCTATCCAAGAGGAGGCTCTCCTTGTGGGCAGTCGTACATTAGAGAGGCTAGCGAATACGCCAAAGGCAGGAGAGACGGGAATTATGCACTCGGATTTGCAGAGTGTCGGAATTGTAGCTCGCGAGTTGGATAATCCCGTGTGGGCCCCTATTACGTTGTTGGAGTACCCATCAGCGGCACAGCACAGACAGCTCGCCTCAAGGCTAACCTCTAACGCCGGAAAAGGCGAGTCAGAACGCGCCAAGAGAGAGCACAGGAAGAGATGCAGGCGGAATTTAAGTTAGGAACGCCGTGCGTCATGATCCAGGTACTCCTGCACGCAATTCTGCCCTGTAGATACTTCGGGCTTGCCTCAGTGCGAGCAACGCATTAGTTTCTGGTCTTGCTGATTAAGGTACCCTCCACATACTTCTGCAGTGAAACCATGATGAATGCTTGCCAATCCGCATGGATGAGCTAATGCTATGTCCGAACGTTTCGTTGGTGGGGAGAAAGGGGAGGCAGCGCGATCAAGCTCTGCGAAGCGAAGAAAGCAGCTTAACTCCACACCCCTGCCCTTCTCTGCATCTCGGCATCACAGCATCGTCTGTAAGTCCATTTACGGCCAAACCTCTTGCTCTGCGCTTTGCGTGAAGTAGTTATAAATAAGTCGTCCTCAAACTTCTCATCGCTGGACGAAAAGAAGGGAGAAATCATCAGCATCTACCAGAACACCTCAGTCCTCCATTTACATACACCAATCGAGGACAAGCAGTCAAATACATCATAGCAACCCCGCATCCCTTTCTTCACTTGAGCACATTCACCTCATAACCACCACAAAACACAAACCTCAGACACAATGCCTCAAATCAACGGTTTGGAAGTTGGACCCACAGGCTATGGCCTTATGGGTGAGTCAATAGCTAGCTAGCCGGCCTTTCTGGCTTCAAATCCCAAGAGCACTCAGAACTGACAAGTCGGACTCAGGCTTCACATGGCGCCCCAACCCTGCCCCCCAGGAGCAGGCTTTTGAGGCTATGCGCGCGGCTCTGAAGAACGGCTGCAACTTCTGGAACGGCGGCGAATTCTACGGCACGCCAGAGTACAACAGCATGACGTTGCTAGAGCGCTACTTCACCAAGTATCCCGAGGACGCTGAGAAGGTTGTCCTCAGCATCAAGGGAGCCTCTGGGCCCAACGGCGCCCAGCCCGATGGCAGCCCCGAGGAGATTCGCTGCTGCCTTGACAATGTCCTCAAGCAGCTGAACGGCCGCAAGAAGCTAGACATCTTCGAGTGTGCCCGCCGCGACCCGAATACTCCCATGGAAGTGACATTCGGCGTCCTGCAGAAAGAGTACATCGACACTGGCAAGCTCGGCGGTATCTCCCTCAGCGAAGTCAGGGCCGACACAATTCACGAAGCTGTCAAGGTTGCCAAGATCGTTGCCGTAGAAGTCGAGCTTAGCCTTTTCTCGACTGATAATCTGACCAATGGCGTTGCTGCCGCGTGCGCCCAGTACGGCATTCCTTTGATCGCCTACTCACCAATGAGCAGAGGTGTAAGTCTCACCGATGGCAAGGATTATTGCTTCCTATACTGACAAGACCTCTAGTTCCTGACAGGTCAAATTCGCAAGATCGACGACCTGGACCAGGGTGATTTTCGCCGCTTTTTCCCTCGCTTCCAGCCCGGCAACTTCGAGCTCAACGTGCAATTAGCAGACCATGTCATTGAGCTGGCGAAGAAGAAGGGCTGCACCGCCGCTCAGCTCGCAATCAACTGGGTCAAGGCCCAGTCCAAGCGCCCGGGAATGCCCGTCATCATCCCCATCCCCGGCGCCACGACGGCTGAGAAGGTCACTGAGAACTCGGTCGAGATAGAGCTATCCGACGCGGAACTGAAGGAGATCGATGAGATGCTGTCCAAGTTCGACGTCCAGGGTGGCCGTTACCCCGCCCAGATCCCCCACAACACCTAAATCAGGGGATCTCCGGCTTGAGTCTTGAGCTTTTTGTGGAATTAAGGAGTTTAGTAGCCAATATAGTGTATTAATTGAACGAATGAAGATTTTACGATATTTTACTGTCCCCTGGATTCAACATCGCGTATTAGTGATGTGCACAGCTCTCTTAGTTTTCGATTGTCTAATTAGAATATACTGTCTCCTATCCACGGTCGCCTAGACTTTCTATCCAGTCACTGATATATTGTGAATGGGCCCGACAGGAAAGAATGCACTATACTACAATGAAGGAGCTTTTGTGGCTATTGCTCTCGCCCTCATTTGCAGGGGTTTGCGGTAAACCCTCCTTGGAAACCTCATGAACGCACGACCCTTCCAGAGCCGTTAGATGCTGCGGATCTTCGTCCGGCCGGGTGTAATTGCCTGGCTCGTGCCACTCACTCAGCGGCATATGGTGTGCCGGCGGCCAGATGAGATTACAGATCCAGAAGATGCCGAAAGACATGGTGATGCCCACGGGGTACGCGAAGTAGTAAAACCGCTTGATACCTATCGGTACGTGAACGCCCATGTTCCCCAGAAAGCCGGCAAAGTTCACCGCTACCGTGATCAGGTATGCAACATAGGCACGAATATTCCACCCCTTCGTGAAGTAGTAGACCCCGGACTTGTCGCCTGTATACAAGTCGGGTACTTGCAAGTATCCTCTTGAGATGACATAATAATTGCAGATCAAGATGCCCGTGATAGCTGCAAGGAAAATCTGGTAGGAGCCCAGGAAGGTGATGAAGATGGAAGCTGAGCCTAGCAGAAACCAGGGGTTTATGGCGAATGAGATAAATTGGCATATAAGCATACCTCTTCGAATAGAGATGTACCTCGGCAGCAGAGCAGCGATATCATTTCCGGCTATGAAGAAGTGTTAGATCCAGATTAGCTTGGGGGTCGCAGAACGGCTCACCAGGAATACTATTCTCGAACACCGACGAGAACAAAGCCGAGTAAGAGAACATCAGAGCAATGAAAAAGCATCCTGCTCGATTTGCTGGTGTATAGTTTTCGGTTTGGATACGGTCCAAAAGAGTCACCGGGTTCCACACCAGCTCGCCAAAGATCACGGTCGAGGTTGATGCGACCACATTTCCGACAATAGCCACAGACATGTCGGCCAACGGAAAACCAATGAGGTTTCCCAAGATGACATCGTTTGGTCTGCTAGCATATCTCTGGAAATCTGCAGCATTGCTCGCAAAGGTGGCACAGTTCGCGGCAAAGAGCCAGATGAATTTGACCAACAACCACGACTTTTCCGATCCATGGACTTTGGACCCTTGCCTCAGAACCGGTCCTGCTCCGCCTGCTAATGTCAAAGTCCATGCTAACATGGCCACGGCCGAAATAAGGTAGACGACGAGCTTTATATCTGTTGAGTGTCAGGAGTTGCCCAATGTGATCAGGTCAAGCCAACTCACAGACGAGGATTCGCATCTTCGGAATTCTGATCATTACAACAGCGCATACTACGAGCCTGTCAAATGTTAACAAAGATGATGAGTTGATGTATAATTGCGTACGAACCAGAAGATGAGGTAACCGATCATCCCCCCGGATGTCAACGCAGAGCCCTTGCCCATTGTGTTGGGTATCTTTGCAATACCGGGTGTCAGTGCGTGGAGCATTGTGCTGAATGTCTGTTAGCTCAAGTTGATCATCCCAAGCCTCAGATTTTGACCTACTAAACACATTGACCTCCTTGAACCCCCTGCGAAGAGAAGATGTCAGCATTTATCAGTAGCTGAAGAGGGAGATTAGCGAACATTGACTCCATTCCAAACTATAGCCATGACAGCACGATTGAAGGTGGGCCACCAAGCACCGTAAACCCCAAACGCTGCACGATTGAGGATCGGGTACCCGAAGTGATAGACAGCACCTGGGCGACCATTGATAACGAAGACTATGGCAATCAGGAAGTATCCTGCAGCCTGGCAGCCCACAACTTCCCAGATGCTAAGGCCAGTGGACTGTGCCGCGCTCCCAGAGTACCATCCCGCAACTGTCTTACATCAGTATCTGCTTATTAGTTTGACAGAAGTTTGTCTCACCTGTAGCTGCAGCAGAGAACCAGAAGGTCAAGTACGTCCTTTGAGTCCAGGTGCGATCTTTAAGCGCGAGGGGTCGGATATCGTCGTTGTCCAGAAAGGCGTTTCCGCTCTCGCCACCTTTCACGACAAGGCGTCTCGTCAACGTCGCTCTTGTGGGCGACATGACTATTAGATAGGAGCAACGTGATTGTTGATTTCCAACAGCGATGAATTGTGTTCTCTGAATGGAAGTCCACCGGATGCGATGGCCTTTATAGCCCTATACATAAGGAGGACTTCTTATCATTTGCCCCAGCTTTGACACCGAGTATGCGTACTTCGTTTGGAGAAGCATTGTGACTGACATGGGGACCACTGCAATCACCCAGGAATCAGTGCCGGGTCAAAGTTGATGTGAGGAAGAAATCGACCCCCAATGGCACATCGCTATTACCTTATCTCTACTGAGTCAATTAGGGCGGTTCCACAACACTAAAACAACGCCGGGCTGACAATCAGTGGCGCACTTGTCGTTGTAACCCCCAAATCATCTTTATCACCGTTCCTGGTGGGGAATTTGGGGGTTACAAGCGCTTGGCATCGACATTAGCACAAACTGTTTGTATGCCCACATCTCGGTATGTCACTACTCAAAAGCGGAGATGCAACCCCCAAAGTCCGGCCGGAGCCGCCTAGTTCACTGTCTCAAATGGTTCTTGACCAGTGCTGGAGTCGATATCCTACAAGAGCTTCTTTAATGGCTTCAGCGGACGAGTTGCCTTAGGTCAACAGCACCGTATCTGACACATTAGCCAACATGTCTATGACTGAGACCGAGACGCTCCCCTCGTTTACCACCATCGAGCTCCAGACGCCATATGGCCTGGAGCACCGTCGAGTCTCGACTAAGTTACCTCGAGACTGTCGGTCTGATGAAATACCTGTTATCGACATCAGCGGCATCTACGACAATTCAGCAGAACGCATTAAGTTGGCCACTCAGGTCAAGTACGCAGCGGAGAACTCGGGTTTCTTCTACATCAAAAACCACGGAATTGACGAAGACATCATCAGTAATGCTCTCCAAGCTTCTAAGAGGTAAGAGGGTGCCTATGCTGCGCCACTTGGCAACGCTGACATAGACACTGTAGATTCTTCGCGCAATCCGTCGAGGAAAAGTTGAAAGTTGCAAAGACTAGGTCCCGTCACTACAACGGATATAATGGCCGAGGCACAACCCAGATCTCCCCTTCAGAATCAATCGATAAAAGAGAAGCATTCATGTGGTCTTATGACCCCAAGCTTGATGCAGACGTGCAAGATCTTAATGATATTCCCGAAATCGTAAAGTCGTGGCTCCGATGTGAGGATTTTATCTGGGATGGTACGTCCCAGGTCCCGAATTTCAAAGACGACATCATCAAGTATTGGAGAGCATGTTTGAAGCTGGCAAGGAGTCTTGTCAAGGTCTTTGCCCTGTGTCAAGGCTTGCCAGAAACTTACTTTGACAAACTCACTACGTATCCCGGTGCCGACGGCGTGTTGAACTACTATCCTGGACTCACAGCTGATGAGGCCAGCAAACCCGTAACGGATGAAGTAGGCATCGGCTCCCATACCGACCTTCAGTGCTTCACCCTGTTGTGGCAGGACGATATAGGTGGATTGCAGGTTCTCAACAACGAAGACCAGTGGATCAAGGCGAAGCCTATACCTGGAACACTTGTTGTCAATATCGGCGACTTCCTTATGCGGATGTCAAACGACAAGTTCAAGTCAACCGTCCATCGAGTATTCAATCGCACGACTCTCGACAGATACAGTATGCCCTTTTTCTTTGGGTTTAACTTCAACGAGATTTGCTCGGTACTTCCAACGTGCATCGATGAGAAACATCCTGCGAAGTATGAGCCAATCTCTTGCGGCGAGGTGAGCCAAAATCCTTCTCATAGTACTGTATCATGGTTCTCGTCTAATTTTTGCAGTGGTGTCATCTTCGCTTCCAAAAGGTGCAACTGGCCAACAAAGCACCACCAACCTCAGAGAGAGACGCGCGGGTATATATCACGGCTTGAAGCCAAGGAGGGTTACTGTGATATCAAAAGGTATCCATAGGTATATAGAGATATACAAGCTTTGTTAGCATTTTCTGTTGGTGTAAGGAGTGGCTCCCATGTATGAATCGTCGTAGGCGTCCGTTGTTAAGCACTGTTGCCTCTGAAAGTTCTCTGATTTATATAAATTGCACAATCCACGGAGTTCAAATAATTGAACCTAAGCGGGAAATATGAGTTCAGTCTTGAGGCAATATAGTAAGTGAAGAGAGTCTCGAGATTTTTGATCATGAACTATCAAGGCACGGAATCGATAGTGAAGTGATGGTCCTATCGGGTGGCTTCCACGCTATCATAATGCCATTCCTGTGTAGTAATCATCATTTTATAGCGCCTTCGACCACCCCCGCAGTGGGGTTTTCAGAACCGCCGTTCTTACGACGTCGCTCTGCTCACTGTTTCGCTTTAATTTTCCCTCGACAAGCAATTTATCTTAAGACTGACATCGCCTATGATTAAATCCTATGACTCAATGAGATGCTTCATCAATGGCCAATATCTCTTCTGTACGTTCTCAGAGAAACGGATCAAATCATGGCCGACGGCGACGAGCACCATCAACACGAAGCAAGAGAGTCAGGGCAAATGACACAGACCAGCCAGTGTTTGAACGCCCATACAAGTGCGTGTTCGAAGGGTGTAATAAGGCATTCACTCGGTCTGAACATCTGAGAAGACATCGGCTTAATCGTCAGTGCTTGACTCTTGACACTTTGGGAGACAAAATTCCTGCTGACCTGCTGGATAGATGAAGCAACTGAAATCTGGACTTGCTATGTCTGCTCTGCCAGCTTCGTGAGACGAGATCTCTGGCAGCGACATCAGAGGACTTCTCACAATGAGTTTGATCCAAGCACCGACATTCTCCCAACAACGGTCCTGGACGTGTCCGGTAGTGAGGATGATACTTCGGGATCCTGGCCTCACAAACGCGCCAATTCATGCACGGCGACTTCTTCGTCAGTGCAACGCCAAAATCTAGACTCCCATGAGCCAGACAGTCCGTCTACGATCCGAAGTGGACAGGGCTCTGCAAATAAGGCATCCCAAAATATCAATCTCAACTTCGGGGGGCAACCTGACCTGGTCCAGGAGCCCTCGGCTGACCCTAATTGGGTCCATGAATTACAGAATTGGATGATTGATTATTCTTGGACCGAGACTTCGGGCTTCAACGAACCCGACATTGATTGGTTTCTAAATAATCAGTATCACATATCCGATGACTTTTACACAAATTCTCACGAGGACAACGAACGCAACGTACCCTCCAATGACCAGACTGCCAAAAGCCTCATTCAAATCGTTGAACATTCCAATCGCTTTGAACATATGCCTCCGATGTTCCTTCAAGAAGCACCTACAAAGCTGTTCGTTCCAAAGACAGGCGAGTTCAGCGCCCCAAATTGCGGGTTTCGGACATGTAGTGCCTTGTCAGAAAACCACAGGACTACACTTCTAGTTGAGCTCCAAAAGATGATCGACATCGATGTTCATGACCGCCTCTTCTCGTTGAACAGCTTAAAACAAGGCATTCATCTTTATTTCCGACATATCAATATTGAGCACAACTTCCTACATCACGAGTTTTTCATACCGTCTTGCGAAGAGACACGACGCGCAAGACTAGATGTATGTGGCCTAGATTCAGAACCGGGAGCAGTGTTCTATTGGTCGATTATTAGCATTGGTTGGACCTTGATGAGAAGCGAGGAAGGTCACGAGCACAGAATGGCAGTTCAGATACAGCGCGCTCTCAGGAAAACAGTGATTAACGTAGGTGATCAATCCCTAACGTTCCAGTATCTACTAACAGTGATCCTTGCATGATAGCATCCGGGACTTACTGGGAGTCCACCCTTGTGGCTTGTCCAAACGCTTTTCATTGTACTCATGTTTGCGAGATACCAAGGCGACAGGGAAGAATATGGCTTTGCATCCATGTTTCATGGTGTACTACTTGAGGTGTGTCTCTCTTCATTACTTCTCTCCAATTATCTTGTAGTAATCAGAGTTTCCAGGCAACCAGGCGATTAGATTACAGATCATTCCCTTCTATGGATGTCAAGGCTCGGTCAGACCCTGATGTCGCAGTCTGGATAAAGTGGATCGAGACAGAGTCAATACAGAGGTATGGGCGATGTCACATTATGATGAAGCACTCGGGCAAGGCTAATCAAAAGTACACCAAGACTCATACGTCAAACCTTCATCCTCGATATGAAACATTATCTACTGCATGGCGGAGAGCCGAATCTAACCCCATTCGATCTGAACCTGCGGCTCTGTTGGTCTGAAGATGCCTGGTACGCCACATCATCCAGCGAGTGGGCGCATTTCCTGTCGCTTAACGCGAAGGACGCTATACCGTTCGTCGATATTTTGAAGATGCTTTGGAATCCTCGGGCGAATTCTCTTCCCGCTGAAAAGATTCCCCGCGGATCTAATATCGTCCTCTATGGGTTGGTCTCTATAGCCAGGGAACTCTGTCGACGTAAATACGACCACATCCCAGATCAATCAGGCGACTCTCTCACCTCACTTGGGACAACATTTGGGCATTCGCTCAACAACTGGGAGCACATCTGGAACAAAATCGCTGTTCCAAAGGGCCTGACTTCCAACTTTCTCTGGAGAAGTTGCTCCTGCATCATACATCTGGCCAGAACACTCTATGAAATAAGTCCGGTCGATCTACAAACTGTTGCCGGTAAAGACATCATTGAAGGGAAGCGAAGAGGTGCCGCTGATTACGCCAAATCTCGCAGAAAGATCAGCAGGTGGGCAAAGCAAGATCGTGCGCTTGTTGGAGTATCTGGTCAGTATTTCCCGAGTAACATATGTGACTTGCAGCTTGGTGGCTAACCAATAATCTAGCTGCTGCTAAGGTTATACAGAGTCGACTACAAAACAGTTTTTCAGCGGTACACTGCAACCATTGTCTCTGGTGCTGCTACCTCGCAGCTTTGATCTGCTGGAACTTCGGCTTCGCAATGACAAAAGTGAACTCTCCTCAAGACCATGTCAGGCACGGGCACCTAGTGTCATTTACGGAATCTGAAGAAGAGTGTACGCGGTACTTAGAAGCTGCCATTACCTTAGGTTCATCTCCCCTTGATGATGAGATCGGGTCAATCTTGAATAGAACATCCGGCATGCTTATAACGGTCATCAACTTCCTCAAGGATCGGTCTCAGACTGGAATGATCATGGATAGCATCGAGCTTCTCACCCGCTTGGTTGGCTTATCAACGGATGTTCTCAACTAAACAAGTACTAGCCCTAATAAATAACTGGCAAGATCAAATTTCGGCGTCAGAAACATGAGGCGGATGTCTCCAACTCGATGATACACCATGTACTGTATTCTGCTCAGCACAACAACTCCTAGCGACGATCTGCAAACAATCGCAATCGTTCTGAGTTCAGGTTAGACTATTCACGAAGATCTGACACGCTAAATTGGTCAACCCGTCAGGGAAG
Source organism: Phaeoacremonium minimum UCRPA7 (assembly GCF_000392275.1). Lineage (NCBI taxonomy): Eukaryota > Fungi > Ascomycota > Sordariomycetes > Togniniales > Togniniaceae > Phaeoacremonium > Phaeoacremonium minimum. The sequence continues at coordinate 74,022 of NW_006921440.1, forward strand.
GATCTTACAGGAAAACATGTTTACATGTGTAATACACTTGTCACATTACTCGATCGTAAAAGCGTTTTGGGGGTCACAAGTCACCTTATCTGTATAGTTGTAAGCGGCTTCTATCAATCCTTTTTCTAGCTTTGATAGACCGTATGTGGCGGGAAAACTAGGAGGCTGATAAGATGGATTTGGGGGTTAACCTCTCGACCCCCAACAGCCCGGCCGGTAGCGAACGATGGCTACCTGTTGTCGCAGATCACCTGCGGCCTCAACGACGTCTCCACCAAGGTCGAAGATTCTCCAATCTCAACTTCCTAGCCTAGAAAGAAATGAATTGCAGCCAATCAGACATCAACAGATCTGTGGCACGAAAGATGGCAATCAGCAATGTCGAATTTCCCATAAAGCTACAACTGCCACCGGGTATTGCTCTAGCATGATTAGCGACCGTCTCAATTGTCATTCAGCCATCATGAGTAACATGCTGTCAGCTATAGGGATATTCAGCCGGAGATTGTTCGCTGTATTCGCATTGGTTGCCGTTTTCGCTAATGTTAGCAAAGCCGGAGAAGTGCCAGACGTTGATGACGCTGTGATCCAACAACACTTTGCTACAAGGGCAGAATGCATAGCCACGGAAAGGAGTGGACGACAAGGTGAGAAGACCGGTAGAGTATTCAGAAGACAATCTAACACGGAACAAACTTAAAGATGAACACTTTTACCAATCGCTTCTTCGGTTGCTCGAAATGCTGTTAATATTGTGGAAGCATACGCACAGACGAAATTAACAATTACTGGCGGCATGCCGGGCTGGTTGGACAGGAAGATGACGAAAGGTTTGCTGGAGAGATGTTCTCGAAAGCAAAACCATTCATACTGGGCAGCGAGCTGTGGAAAGTCATTCAAAGAATGCCAAAGGGTGCACTCTTACACACCCACTGGAATTCTATGTTGTCCTATGACACAATCTTGAGAATACTCCAGAAGACAGAGGGCATTGTTGTCTCGTCATCTCAGAGTCTCTATTTGGATCTCTACCGGAAGAATGCTACACTCAGCATCAGTCATGCCAATTACACATTAAATGAATCAGTACCGTCTCTTCACTCCGAGAAGTATATCGCTGGTACAAAAGTCAGCTTGCTCAGAGCCGCCAAGGAGTGTGGCCGGGCGGCAATGACGCATTTTTTTATTATCTCAAGACAAAGGTTGAATTCACTAAAGATATATCCCACCGTCATGATTTAGGTGTCGATGATATGTGGCGTCAGTTCAGCAAATACTTTGCCACAGGTGGAATCATGCTACTGTATGACTGTGTTTCGCGAATTTGTTCAAATTTTGCTTGGGGATTTGGCCAACGATGGCATAGACTGGGTCGAAATATGTAGTGATACAGCAATTGCAAATCTCGTTCCAGAAGGGTTGTCATCCCCCAGTTCTGACCCAGACTTCCGGTGGAAGCTTCCGAGTGAAGAAATCGACAAATTCAAGGCTAGTAGCTCGGCAAGAACTTCTGGGGAATTAGAGTCATTTGGACTGATAAGCGCGCCAAAACACATCTCAAATCATTGAAGGTGACACAGGTTTGACTCGAAGGAGGCGATACTAACGACCGCATGTGCAGGAATGGAATCATGCCTTTCACGGAAACAGAGCGCTCCAGAGCTTTTTTCAGGCTATGATCTTGTTCTTGGCCGCCCACTGTCATCTCTTGCAATAAAGAAGCATCCTGCTCGATTTGCTGGTGTATAGTTCTCAGTTTGAATGCGGTCCAGAGAGTCACTGCGTTCCACACCAGCTCGCCAAAGATCACAGACTAAAGTACTGCCCGAATCTTGCCCTCGCACATTTCCTTCTTTGTGCGTGGGTCAGTGCTGCTGCTGCTTTAATCTATGCAGTAGGTGTGTAGAAGGTGTGTGGTAGTATGCTAACTACTAGAAGCCTCATTTTATTGCATGGCCTGTGGTCAGAGGCCACCCTTGCTCAATGTTATCTGATTCAGTGATTGGTAGCTCAAAACTTTTGATAGAGGGGTAGGCAGGGTCCCCCAAAGGTAAAATACATTTCAGTATTTTACCAACAAAACCCACCGCATTCGGCACTAAACTCACTGGGTATTTAACACTGTAACAAGGAGCGCGTCTCCATGAATGGATCACGACGATTCATTAGTGAGCCTCTGTCACAGGCTCGCCAGCACTCACAGCGAAACTACAGTGATCCAAGTGATCCAGCTATTTCAGAATTCTATGTAAGACTATATTTATTACCAGGAACCTAGAGCTGAGGGGACTAGCTCCTCAGCTATTAATACAAGTTTTACTGCATGTGAGTTTATTGCACTAAGATCCCTCCCCGGATCACGATCGATCTTTGTGTATCGCTCTTAACGCCCTTGACCTCTCTGAGGACATAAACCTAAGGACCATTACTGTCACACCGCCTATCAGATATAGGAGATAGTAGGATCGTCACATAAAGATAGTAATAGATTAAATTCCAGCCTTGTTTTACATAGTATCTATTGATTTGATTATGAGATTCAGAGCCGGAAGTGCTTTGTGTCGATGAGGATTGTGAAGAAAGGCCTTCGCCTCCAAGCCAGTCTTGAAAGTGTGGGCACTTCTGTAGGTGATGGCGCTGTCTCGTGGTGTTGGCAGCTATTTCTCAAGGGTAGTGGTTATAGCGAAAGTGGTGGCTACGCTGGCCATGTCGGTTAGGAACCTTTGTAAAGTACCTCTAGATCGAGTCGTTAGTTAGGCAGCCGCCAGAGTTCTCTTTGAAGCTATTCAGAGATCGATATAAAAGGCGTTGTATGGCGTGAGTGTTGATGGGTGGAAGTCTTAGGTTTGGTGAAAAGGATGGTTAAATGAAACTCTGCTACGCAATTTTCACTGATCGCCTACCCAATCAAATAGGGCTTGCCTCTTTGGGTTAGAGCTAATTTACTCAGGGGTTTTGGGGTTGGGAGGTGGGGTGTAATTAACGGTCTGAGGTCATCAGGGGTCCACAAGGGTATTTTACACTTTTTCCTGGGAATGACAGTCGCACCCAGACCACCTGTTTACACATGATTGGATGTTCTCGAAATGCTGCCTATTGTGGCACTAGGTATTGGGTGACAAGTGATGTTGACCGCAATCTTACACGTTCCCTAAGAACCAGCCTTTGGAACAGTTGTGAAATACAGGAGACCTACCAACGACGCTTACAGTTCATGTGGCTTTCTGGTCTTCTAATTCTACAGTTCTCAACTCACGATTGATACATTTCGACATGTCTGTAAAGGTCCTCACCGTGGAGGCTGCCGTTGAAGCCGTCGAGAACTTGAAAGGCACATCACCTAACGTTGACAAGAGCTTCTTTGACGTATTTGGCACATCAGGCTGCTCCTTGAACTGTCACCTAGAAAAACGCCGCAAGGGACACCAAGGAAACAACCTGAGAAAAGTGTGGTTTTCCGATGCCGACCTTGAGAAATCAATCTCAAGTGGCTGTGAATCATGCAACGTGCTCAACTCGATCATCCAAGAATCATTCTCAAGGAGCCCGCATCCTAAAGCATCGACCAATAGATACCAAATCACTCGGGATTTCCAGCTACAACGTCGTGTTATCATCAAGGGTAAAACAAAAAAGCATAAAAATAAGGATGACAGGAAAGGGAATAAAACGGAGATAATTCAATTATTTCAACCTCCAGGTATGTACCCTTGTTTACTTTGGAGAATATAGTCTAATAATGCGAAGGAGCTGGCGTTGTTTTTCACAGATTCTGCAGCTCTACTTTCCTCGGAAGCGTTGAATTATCATTCACACGATTGAAGGAATGGATCAAAGAGTGTTCAAGCACCCATGAAAAATGCAAAATGCACAATAGCTTACCAATCGATGACCGTGGTCCTGCTCGGCTGCTAGATCTCATCGATATTCGAAGAAACGGTGTTCAAGGTATCAAAATTATCGATTCCAACCCTAATGAAACGTACCAGTACGCCTGCCTTAGCCACCGCTGGGATTCCCAACTCAAGGCTATCTCGACAACGACCAGTAATCTTCCAGAGCGGAAAGCCTTCATCGAACTAAGCATCCTACCTAAAAACCTCCGTGACGGCGTGGAGATTACACGGACTCTTGGTATTCGATATCTATGGATCGATTCTTTATGCATTATCCAAAAAGGAGACAACGATATAGATAAGCAGAATCAAATGGCAAATATGGGATACATTTACCGACGCGCCTATATTGTTATTGCTGCAGTCTCTTCAGACAGATCCGACGGCGGTTGCTTTATTGAAAAGAACCGCAAGCAGCCTGATATCTGCTTTGAAGTTACTGATGTGACCAACAAATCTCACCTGATTGGAGCTCGTGTCCTTGATATGAGAGGGCCATCGCGCTCAATTATCGATCTTGAATACCATTTTCCGCTACTGAGTCGCGGCTGGTGTTTTCAGGAACGTGTTCTATCGAAACGGCTTTTAGAGTGCACCTACGCCGAGTTTACTTTTGAATGCCTTGAAAGCTCGCACTGCGAGTGCGAGTCCAGCATAGCGCCGCATCCGCCTCCGACTCTGCCAGTTGGTAGATTAGATCCCGATGACCGTATGCGGTTGACTGACAGGACAACAACGATAGACAAACAGAGAGCCCGTGATATCTGGAGGACGATTGTCCATAAATACATGACCCTCGATCTAAGTCGTTCTTTCGACTCGCTGCCTGCGATTGCTGGTTTTGCGAGTGCACTGGAACCACATATCAAAAGTCCATATGCAGCAGGCCTGTGGACCGAAATGCTGCACGTTGATATGCTCTGGTACATGGAACCGGAGTCTAAAAGGAGTTTTAAAGGACGAACTGTTTTTAAGTGGAAATATAGACGGGGCCTAAAAGCACGACTGATTTCGAAATCGGATTCGGAAGGTATAATGCCGCCGTCGTGGTCCTGGGCATCAATACAAAACGGACAGAGCCTGAAATTTACTGATTATCTCTCAACAGATGGTGGCACGAAAGAATTCCTCTTGAGAGGCAGAATCAAAGAGGTGAAATGCGAGCTAAAGTCATCAGCCAACCCTTTTGGAGAATTGAAAGGAGGCTATATGAAACTTGAAGCAACACTATATCCATGGTATATTCGCAGGTTCTGCCGAAGGATTCGGGATCACGAGTATCTTCAACGTAAAAGGCACGCGCCTTTTACCATCCATCTAGAGCAGGAGCATATTGACCCAGAGCGATCGTCCATGGAATGTAGTCCCAACATACCAGAGCTTAAAGTTGACAACGCATTTCTTCAATTTTACCCCGACACGAACTTGATGGAATTAACCTTCGATGACTTCTGTGATGATGAAAAGCGAGCTTGTGGGCTCTCAAAAATCTATCTATTGCAGTCACTTCATGTGAAGAAGCTTGGGAGTATCAAGGATATCTTTCTCGTATTGCAACCGATATCGCCTGTACAGAGCAAGGCAAAGTGCTACCGGCGGATAGGAATGATGAACCTGGAATGGAATGAAAGTAGCGAAAAAGGAAATGAGAAAACCTGGCACGAGAGGGTTGAGAGTCAGTTAATTGAGAGACATCTGGCACCTCAGACGGAAGAATTTTGGATATTTTGATGTCGACAAGCTAAAGAGATCTAGGAGTTATTTGTACACATTCTATGACATATATCCAAACTGGCTTTTAGTGAGCTTGGACGATACAGTACACGAACTACTATTTGGTCCATTTTCTACAATACATATCTGTTCTTCACTCCGCAGCTCTTTTTGGAGCCTTTTTTTTTTATCTAAACTAGACTTTCAAGTCATAAGGACAGTCACACTTGCCAGAATACGCTTTTCAAGATTGATTATAACAGGTCAGCAACGCTATCAAGGGATAGTAAAAACCACTAAGTTACTATAGACTGCCGAAAGGAGGGTTACATTCTACGCAGTACTACCATTATCATATCGCGAACCCGTGCTGGCCCAAGAGCACAGCGAATCTCCTTACCATTAGTAATGCTGAGCTGCGACCACCTTTATCCGAGCCAATCGCTAGTTGTCTGACCATGAGTGGACTTACGTACTGTGAAGTGCAAATGCTATAACTAGACTTATGAGGATGCGCTGTAACAATGATGGCCAATAGGCAGCCGCAGCAGCTTACTTGCGAGGAGAAAGAAGATCTTGGCCGCCCACTGACATCTCTTGTCCTAGAGCTGCTCTGGTTTCGACAACGAACGCAATCACTCAATTTGACCATCCCATTCTTCTTTCACGCAGGCGAAACACTTGGTAGCGGGAACGACACAGACTTGAACCTGTTCGACGCGATGGTTCTACCGGATAACCGCAGAATTGGGCACGGCTTTTCCTTCTTACATCATCCACTGCCCGCCATGATTGCCCACGGTGTTCCGACATCTATCAGTAATGATGATCCAGCTATTGTGGGTCAGGATTCTCTAGGTCTCAGCTTTGACTTCTACTAAACGATTCAGGGGTTTGAAAACTTGGGCTGAGGTGGTCTGGTGAGTGTCCAATGCTCCACTACACAAACTTGAGTTTTCTTTATCGCTAGAGTTATTCCCTGTTTCACGTCATCGAAAGTAATCATAATAATTAGACTACATCGATGTTATGGAATCTTATATTGACAATTACTAATCGTTTCTTCATATTCAGGGTGCACTTGCACAGAATTCTGTTCGCTGGTCCAACTTCGAGGACCAATCACAGGAAGATTGGTTGATCGATATCGAACTGGGAGCTAACGGCACATGTATCAAAGCGGAGCGCATTCGAGAATGGAATGCGAAATGGGAAGCATATTGCCAGTGGATTATAGATGAGTATGGTGAAAGGTATGGTAATTCGACAGCAAATTCAAGTGACGCATAGATAATTTCAGATGATGGTGGCCTTTGCGGGTAACCCCCCTTTGTGACCGACTCAACTTCGGCTTGGCAATTTGAAGAGATAGTATCTAGACGGGTCGCTCAGCATTTTCTGGTATTATCATTCCATATTATGGTTGAAGAAGACTGATATCTGGACCACAAACAAAAAACGAGATGAGTAGATGTTGGGATTCACGCAGTATTGTGGTGTTTTTTAACAAACCAGCCCCCTAAACAATCAGTGATTAGAGTACAGTAAAATGTTCTCTATAACCTAGGGCCAGATTAACCACGGCCAACACATTATTAGAGAGATCCTAGTATCACCAGAGGCGTGATAATTTATCAGGGACTTTATCCGCTGCAGATTGGAGGCACATATCATAAATCATCCCAGGGCAATCACCCACGTTTGTAGCAGGCTCGCCAATAGCTCAAGGTCTGAAATGGAAGTTATCGAAGTCTACACAGCCTCTTCTCACAACAACGTTCATTACCAACAGACCCGACGGATATATTGGATAAGGTTGCACTTCCCTGATAGTGTAGGCATCCATATGATCGCCTTTTAAAGGACAGACAACCGCCATTGCCGAATCCTCAAATTATCATTTGGATCATTGAATAAACAGATATTTGTGTTGTGCTTGTCCGATTCGAGTTTTTTTTTCCATGGGATACTGAAAAGTGCGAGGTCTTCGGATCACTCACAATCTAGCAACTAGGAACTGAAGACGGCCTTACCTCGTGAAGAAAGCGAAATGGCGCTGTCTCATCTACGTTCACCAGAAGAGTTAGCAAGATGCCTTCTCGAGAATGACCGCCGACCAGACCCTGATCACACTCTTGCCGCGATCAAACACCGTCAGCGCCTCCTCAGATCCTGGGGCATTTCCCACGGCGCCACCATCCTCGAAATTGGCTGTGGGCAAGGCGACTGCACAGTCGTACTCGCCGATGCTGTAGGCGACGAAGGTCTCGTCGTGGGAATCGACCCTGCGCCGGACGATTACGGTATACCCTCTTTAGGCCGCGCCCACAAGCACGTTAAGGCATCCGTGGTCGGGAAGCAGATTCAGTTTATCCGGTCCGATGCTGTGAGCTATCTTACCTCACCGACCGGTGTCACTCGTTTCGACTTCATTGTCCTCTGTCACTGCATCTGGTACCTATCCGAACCCAGCAAGCTTGCCGAGATTTTCGATCTCGCACGTAGCCATGCTCGCACCCAGACCATTCTTCTCGCTGAATTTGGAATGGCTGCCTCGGTACCAGCTGCCGTGCCCCATGTGCTAGTGGCGTGTGCGGTCAACGCCCTGGAGAGCGTACTCACTACAGAGACACTTCGCAATATGCATTGCGTAACTACGCCCAGACAGATCGCTGATGCCGCCGAGAGGGGTGGCTGGATAGTGAAGGAGGAAGACTTGCTGGTGCCTGAGGCAGAGCAGCGTGACGGCTGGCGCGAAGTTGTCATGGTTCTTGAGAAGCCACATAGACAGGTGTACGAAAATGATGTGGAGAGCCTAGGCGTTAGCGAGAAGATCAAGAGCATGCTGCTTGCTGCGAGGGATGCGGTGGAAGAAAGTGTTCGCAGACTTGATGGTGGCCTCGCAAAAGTAAGAAACATGGACGTCTGGGTCGTACGGTTCAACCTCGCTCAGTAGTTTCTTGAGATTCTTTCCCATTTCAGGTTTCATTTGTGCCTACGGCTATATTAATCCCAATAAAAGAGCCGTCCGTTTGGGATATTCCTGATCACGAGCTACATAACTCCTAGATACCAAGGATCTATTTATGAATGGTGACGTAGAAGTATCCCGTACTCCGTCAAAGCGACTTGATTGCTACATTATGACACAACTACAACAAGAAGAGCTGTTAGAACTATAAGATGTTCCACCACTCCCTCCTCCTCCACCTTCACCTTGTTGGCCGCTATCCGCACAGTCCGTCGACGTACTAGCTACATATTCCATAGTCGTAGCGACTACATATGGATCCATCGCAGTTGTGCTTGTCACCGGAAGGCCCTTGCCATAGCACACCAGCTCTACGCTTCCTATATCTGCACCCGTCGAGTAGGCAAGACACTGATCCGTCCTGCCGGTCACGTCGAGCCTCTGTATTGACCTCTTTCTCGTGCTTGAGTCCGTGCAGTCAGAGCTATCAGACACGAGAAGTATCGGGTTACCGCCGTCGTCGCAGGTTGGGAGGTCTTCGAGAGACACTGCTTTGATACCTGGGAATGGAACCGATAGGCATTCGCCTACTACTAGCGGCGTGGGGTTGTCGGTGAATTCATAGTTGCACGCAGCATCTTGGTAGAGGTAGATGTAACCTTGCGAAGGGGTGTTCGTCTGGGTTGGGGCACCCCCGAAGAGAGTTGTCGATGGTAGCTGCCGCGGTAGCTGAGGCATGTCCGAAGAAGACAAGGTGCTCTCGACGGATGCGGAGGTACAGGCACCCTCTGCCTAGGACATCGAGTTAAACAACAGAGCGAAGAATTACTTGGGAGCATCACAAATAGAGGCCACCCCTCTTGTTCTTCTTTATCCAACTTTCCTCCTCATACGGCTATTGGTAGCCTTATCTTCTAAGATATGACAGTTGTTGTTGCCGATCATTCGGTGTGGTAACGGGCCACACCGACGGCCGCCAATCACGATACCTGCACCCTCATGCACGATCCTTGGGCAAGGCTCTCCCCATATGTGACAACAAATCGCCTCCCTCTGTTATCAATTCATATTGCTTTTAATCGACACCCTGCAAGGCAGACTCCAGGCAGCTCAGGCCTTGGGCACCAACCCGCACCAATACGACTCATTGAGTTGCACAGCTTTTGCGCCAAGTTTAACAACTCTTCAACTCACGCGGTTGGGGATGGCATCAATGTTAGCAGTTGTGATACTACTGCTTGCCCGGCCCAGTGCAGCGGGAACTGATCCATCTGGTGCAGTCAAATTATTCAGCGACAATGGCTGCGCTCAAGCCGTCAAGAGCCTATCAGCACTATCGGTGAACTCTTGCTTCAATACTGGCCAGACTTTGGCAATATCTGTCGAGAAATTCCCCCATTGTACCGACGGCCAAGCAAGTCTATATATCTCGGATCAGAAGCAATGCGGGCGCCCCAGTATCTGGCCCATGAGCAGTACTAGCATGATTGGGGAATGCCTATCATTTCCGACCGGAGCTGAGATTGGATCTGCTGCTTTTCAATGTTCAAGTAACGATGACGATACCGCGTCCACGGCGAAAAGTAGTTCTTCCGTTGCAGTCCCAAAAGCATCGCAAGTGTTTGGCTCCGAGTCTCCTACGCCAACGCCCTCAGGAGGCATCACTTCAACAGAAGTCCCACTGGCGACTGCGACAACAGCGCCAACCAAGGACGGCGGTCTCGACGAGGGCGACAAGATCGGAATGGCTGTCGGTCTTTCTCTCGGTATCGCGGGCTTGATAATCGCTATGATCACGCTCAAGTACACGCGACAGGCAGCTGTCAGTATGGGAGAGCCGCCGCCGGCGTATTCGAGATATCCACCGCAAAGATACTGATGTCTTTCCCGGTTCTGTTGACCACTTTTTGGCTTTCCCATTGCATCTGCATGATGTTTCCCTAGAAGCGTGGAGGTCTCGCTGATTTCGTTTGACAACACCTGAAACAAATTGGCGGCGGGTCAGTATCTTACCACACATGAATATAGAGACAGAACAAGATCATAATTCAACGACTCACATGTATCCATGCCTGCATCAGACATCTCGGCCCCAAGTGTTACTCGTCTCCGCGCCACTGGTAGCCTTACAAACTTCGAGTTATGATCCTGTCAGAGCCTGCATCGATAGTGCCTTCGTGTGCACGTGAGACCAGCTGGCCTAAACCAGTCATTGAGGCGACGATGGACGGGATCTGAGCAAACTTAGATCTCAGTATCATCCTCACAGATCTCAAGTGTTTCTAGCTTGGTACCAGCCCGTGACAAGCGATCCGCGTTGTACGTCTGCCAATAATCCTTCCGGGCTTGTTCGGCATCTTTGCCCTTCCACGTTCGCCCTTGCAGATGCCTTAGACACAGCCTCTTGCCATCGTCGGGATAATACAGCCAGCAGGCCCACTTGTGCCAGTTGCCGTCCTTCATCTGGTGCCTTGCCCTCTGGCCGATTGTGTCTTCGATGAAGGCGCCGCGGGGCATGGCGAGGCGGGACGGGAAGGCTCTGGCTAGGTAATGAGCCGCGCATGCAATATGAGGCTTGTCGTGCCAGAAGAATATGGGAGTCAGCGGGATGCGCACTTCAGGTCGCGATTTCACGGCGAACTCCCGCCTGAGGGAGATCGTCAGGGCCTTCAGGGCCGGGAAGTCCATGGCGTTGACTGTCTCGGCGTAGGACAGCATGCGAACGGAAGGAAAGCACACGTAGTTGACGGGCAGAGTCTTGTCGCTCTTCGAGTCCTGCATCACCTCGAGCAAACCATCCACTGGGATGTCTGCCAGGAGTGCCCAGTCATGCTGATGGATCCAAACGTACGGCGTTTCCAGCATTCTGAGCGCAGACCGAACAGCCAAGCCAAAGCCGAGACGCGCTGATGGCTCGATGAACGTGACATGCTTGTCAGCGGTCCATGATGTCTTGAAAGCCACGACATTTGAGGCGATCATGGGCGAGCCGTACTCAGCCTCGCCTTGCCCCTGTTGTAGAGCGCCAGGTTCCTCGCGAGGCGCAAACTGTGACAAGATGAAGTCTTTGACATTTTCCTTGTAGATGTCATAGTTCTTCGCGACCTCTTGGGTCACCTGACCTTTCTTCAAACGCGCCTTGGGCACGACGTGATCGTAGGAGTCGAAGATGACAATGACACGGCAGGCGAGCAGGACGGGACAGTGCTTACGGAACGAGGCCACAACCAGCGACACAAGGTCGATTGAAGGCGCCGACGGCGTCGGAGACGTCGTGATGACCACAGTCAGACTCTCGGGCACTACAGTCGTCGCCGTCATTGCCCTGCTCGGCAAGTCTACAGTGCCGTAACTGGGCAGTGGTACACGGGACACACAGCCTGAACGCGTCGCGGGAAGAAATTTCGCTGTGCAAAACAAACAATTTTAGTGGGGTGGGTGGCAGCTTGAGGACCTCGCCAGCCCACTAACCAGGAACGCTGTCTCTCGTTCTATTTTCAAAGAAAACAACACCATCGATGGAATATGAAGTGTCGTGTCCATCCAGTCTTGATGCCAAAATCACCTTACGCACCAGAAACGGTTATAAGGGCATCTAGCACAACCAGACATCCCAGTTGCCTATGTTGAATCAGCCTCTGGTATACAATACACGAATTGCAGCAACAGATCAAGCTTATCCGATCCTCCTTTTCGTCGCACTCTCGGGCACAACCAAGCAGTTTGACCACAGAGAGACGCCAAATGTTTACACAGACTTCCATCGTTGCCTTTCATCATGCTCTTCTCTGCTGTCGCAAAAGGATTAAAGCTATGCTCTTTGCAAAGGCGTCGCTTGTAGTGCAAGCCGGACTGATAGACCTTTCGCCACGTGTGAACATCCAGATCTTATCTTATTGACGCGGCTCACATACCGGTTAATATGCGAGGATGCACGCGGGCTTCGCTGCATGGTAGTGTACCTTAATAACTAAAGTTGGGGAAGAGGACCATCAAGTGACACCATTCACTGCCGTTTTGTTCCCTCACTCGCACGGGTATGCGAGCTGAAGTGCAGGCTTGGTAGAGCGAGTTACCGAGGAGGCGAAGAACATCCCCACCGTTCAGGGATTCCCCAACGCCTTCGCAGCGTGAGACAGCATTCGATGAGGGGTGCGTGCCTTAGTGGAGGCAAACCCGTCGAGCCGGGCAGGATAAATTGCCCTGAAGCTTGGCCACGCCGACAATTACAGCCGTACTTTAACCGCTCGATGGTGATTAGGCAATCGCTCGTCCCACGATGCATCTAAACCATCTCGAGGCCGGGGTAGACGTCTGTCCGCTGCGGGGACAATGGCTACGCCTCAGGTTCGTTAGGATGTTCTCTTGTTTTTCCGTAATCATGGACTCTCTACCACGCGTCGCCTAACGTGCTGTATGAGCGTGATGTTCGGCTCCGCACCTTGACCTCGACACCCTGAGCTTAGCCCCGTCTATTCAGAGATCGCGGTTCGCCCATATCCGGGGCAATGGGACCTCCAAGACCGGGTAATCAGCCCCTGGCAGAGTTCATCTTGGGTACAATGCAATGCAATGCGACTCTCGCCGTCATGACCCAAGAGCCAACAATAGGCTCTCTCTCCTGATCCCCAGGTTGGGGTAACGGCATGAGGTTGGGTTGCATCCTGCTTCGTCGACCCCCAGACAGATTAATAGCCATTGGTTCCCCCTCCTCCCCAGCAGATATTCTTTGCCTTCGCTCGCCAGCTGGACTTCCTTCACTCGGCGTGATCCAAGCAAGTTGCCAGTATGCATGTGAAGTCTCTCACCGTCCCGCTCCTGGCGGCTTCCCTGCCATTGGTGTCTGGCCAGCTCGACACCTGGGCAAAGAAAGCCGGTCTGAAATACTTTGGCTCAGCAACCGACTCGCCAGGGCAGCGCGAGCGTGCCGGCCTTGAGGCATCTTACCCTCAATACGATGCCATCATGAGAGACACGGCAGAGTTCGGCCAAACCACGCCGACCAATGGCATGAAGGTCTGCTTTTCCTCTTCGCGGCCTCCCTCTAGATAATGATTTGTACAAGTACTGAGCTGTGTATAGTGGCTCTTCACTGAGCCTGAGCAAGGCGTGTTCAACTACACCGAAGGCGAGATCGTCGCTTCCATTGCCCGGGAGACCGGCGACTACCTCCGTTGTCATGCTCTGGTGTGGCATAGCCAGCTGGCGCCGTGGGTCGAGAACCAGACGTGGACACCAGACGCCATGCGATCCTTCATCACCGAGCACATCACCCATGTTGCCGGCCACTGGAAGGGGCAGTGCTACGCATGGGACGTGGTCAATGAGGCGCTCAACGAAGACGGCACATACCGCGAGTCAATCTTCTACACCACCCTCGGTGAGGAGTACATCAAGCTGGCGTTCAAGGTCGCGCACGAGACCGACCCCCATGCCAAGCTGTACTACAACGATTACAACTTGGAATCGGTCGGCCCAAAGAGCGAGGCTGCAAGGAACATTGTCAAGATGCTGAAGGCCGAGGGCATCCAGATCGATGGTGTGGGAATGCAGGCGCATTTCGTAGCGCACAGTGCCCCGAGCCTCGACCAGCAGATTGCAGTCATCAAATCGTATGCCGAGCTTGGTGTCGAAGTCGCTTATACGGAGCTTGACGTGAGAATCGAGCTGCCCTTAAACGAGACGAACCTAGAGTGGCAGAAGGAAGTGTATAGAGATGTAAGTCGAACATCGATCAATATCATGTTGAGCTTATACTGATTTACAATCACAGTCCTGCGGTGCATGTGCGCAGACCGACGGTTGTATTGGGCTGACACTTTGGGACTTTTATGACCCCTTTAGCTGGGTCCCTGCCGTGTTCCCGGGACAAGGGAATGCTACACTGTGGTTCACTGACTTCACCAAACATCCCGCCTACTATGGGTGCATTGCTGCTTTAAAGAACGCAACAGGTGCTTGCAAACCGAAGAAGAATCGATCGATTCAAGGTCGCTTTAGCCACAAGTTGTACTAATTTCCTATATGAAATTGATAGGCATTCATGTGGCAAGAGACCAAAATTGAACAACATAGCAATAATAGATGAACTTTAATCTACCATTCCATGATGCAACGACCTTTGGGCTCTTTGTTTCTAAGAACATCAAAGGTCGGATCTTCAAGAAAGTCCGTAACGAATACAGCGACTGATGCTTGGGGGTAGCGATATGCATTGGCCATCCCGCGGCTTCTCTACTGTACCTTTGCGGCTTCTTCCACTATCAGCTCTGTTCACACCAGTAGGCTGCCGCTTCGTTTTTCACTGACTCCTCGACACCATCATACATGGTCTCCAACAGGACGTCTCTCTTTGGGATCATCCGTGTCTCCTAATCGTTCATCAGTTCCATCATTCCCGCCCTTTACCAGATCCTGTGCGTTCTATCTTACCGTCACATCATGGTACCAGTCCGTAACCCATACGCCGTTCGATGAATCAAGCATAGAGATGCCCTTGACTAATACCGGTGTTGGCGCGATGAATATCACTGATGCGACGCCTCCCTTGAGGCCTTTGCTAGCTCGCTCAGCGACCGAGTGTCCTTGAAAGGCTTCACTCAGGGGCAGGGCACCCATGCTGTGGCCTACTCCAATCACGGTCCCGCCTTGGTCATGACCGGGAGGATGCTCTCGTGGATGCGCTTCATGTCATCAATGTGAGTCTTTCCGTCTACAGAGTCATCGGACGCTGTGGTCGCAAGCGTAGGCGCCAGCACAGAAAAGCCTCTTGCCTGCAGGTCTTTGATGAGGGAGCGAAAGTGCAAGGGCTGATGCCACGCTCCATGGACAAGCAGAATTACAGGCTTCTCTGGCATTTTGCTTGTGGATGTTAGGTAACTAGTCTATGCGCGGATTTAGACTAAAGACATAAACCTAGGCAGAACCGTTTGTAGGGCTTGAAAATATCCAACTATATATTGCATTCACTGAAAAAATGACTTAGTAAGTGATCGTAAATGCAGTACGACTGGTGTGCCGCGGGCTACCCTTCACTTACCTTACAAAACCAGATCCTTCGGGGCTTGGGTATCTATCAAGATGTCAGTGTTTTACATGACATAATTCCTAATTAGAAACAGAGACATATGGGACCTCTTCAATTGATACAGAATATCAAAGGATGCACAAACTGGGTTTTTCTGGCATGCAAGGTTGAGCATTGTGCATTGTGCGTAGAAGAATTCTTGAGTCTACAGAATCTGGAAATATCGGATGGTGATCCTTGATATGGCACTGCTCGAAGTAAGCGCTAAGTGTACCAGATTTGTAAATCAACTCATCCACTGCATCCACTCTTGATACGACACTACGGCTCCTGTTTCAGTAGACGCGGAACTGCTAAAGTCAGCCTCGGTCACTGGCAAATATTCGTCAATGCAGGAGCTGATCGACTGATACAAATCTTTCAATCGCTTGACTTGAAAAAGCTTCATAAAAATCACATAGCATCGATTGACTGCACTATTCATCTTCAGTTAGCATCATGGGAGGCGTTGAGTCGGTGCCAACCGATCTTTCTCGGAAGGTCCAAGTCATCTCAGCGGGTTACTCGCGCACGGGAACGGTATCGATGTCGTTGGCTTTGGCAAAGCTGGTTGATGGTCCCGTCCTTCATGGAGGCACGCAGATTCTAACGCGCGATGATGGTAAGCATGTTCGAGGCTCAAGATCCACCATATTCAGACAAAGAGACAGACGAGGACTGATGATATCCTAGACTATTGCAGCACTTGGATAAAAGCGTACAAGGCGCGAAACGCAGGGGACAAAGAAGAGACGCTCAAGTGTGTCCGCAAAGCCACCGCTGGTTTTGCGGCCACAGCAGATCTACCACCATCTGACTTCATACCAGAGATGATGGAATTGTATCCGGACGCAAAAGTCGTGCTGGTCCGCCGCGATCCGCAGAAGTGGTGGGACAGCATAGCGGCAGTGACTGGACGTACAACTCCCTGGTGGCTTGGCGTTATCATGGCGCCGATTCCGGGCTGGAGATACCTCACAACATTTGCAAATGAATATAGCCGCTCGACGTTAAAGCTGGCTGGTCTGACCGACGAAACTGCAAGTCCGGTTGAGCTTATCAAGAGAGGAGGTCCACGTAAGGAACCGCGAGTATCTCTGTTCAATGATGACGTCCGCTGACAATGGACCGAGACATCTTGGAGGCACACCATGCTAAAGTGCGCGAGGTTGTTCCACAACATCAGCTATTGGAGATGGAGTTGAACGAAGGCTGGGAACCCTTATGCAAGTTCTTGGGACTTCCTATTCCTCAAGAACCGTTTCCCAAGGCAAATGACGCCAAGGCCGCAGACGATTATGCCACAAAAGTCATTCTTCAAGCCTTTGGGGTCTGGATAGTTCTCTTATCTGGCATAGGAGCTGGAATCTACCTAGTAGCAAGGATATTGGTAGGATTGCTATGATGCTGCACTCAAGCTGTTGGAAGAGGAGCACGAGTACTTCGTTGCAATAGTCCGCTTGGTGTGTTAACCTCATCAAAGACCTGTCGAGCACACTACGTAGATTATATGAAATACCTGGCCTCCGGTAGGATTCGATAGCTGCGCCGAGCGTGTCTTCTTCTATTGTTTCCCATCCACATCAAGATGCTATGCAGGTTGCCAACAGGTGCAAAGTGCAAGCGCCTACCGCCTAACCGAGTGTGTGCTTGCGGCCTGAGTCAGACACCTTCACTCTTGAGGCTTTGGTCCACTAGTTTCGGTAGCATCGCCGAGGTCCTGCCCGCCGTTGTCTGTAGCATCCGGAAAAATTTGAAGAGCCATTTCCAATCTAAAGAGTCCATCTGAAAGAGTCGATGCAATGCGCATACAACATCCATGAGACACAATTCGGTGCGAGACGTGCATGAGCACTTAGCTGCGTCAGTAGTACGTTGGAATGTACGTACCAATCAGCATCATTCGTTGGGCTCTTTCGGCTCCAGCTGACCGTGCACAGCAGTACCACACCTATGTATCCAGTCACTACGAATGTCTGCGTAATTGATGAGACGGTAGTCGCCGAACGCCCTCAATCCAACAAAGCATGACGGTATAGGAAACTCCGCCTAGTATAGACTTCGACTTTGCACTTGTAGCTCGGCGTTTTTGATATACGTGAAATCATACACAAAGAAGGCGAAATAGCACCTGCGACCATCTGATAATAACATCCCAACTCGCCAGTCCAAGCCAAAACCAAACTGCAGACTGAGCATGAAAAAGGTCATGAGTGTTATTTTTGGTGCAATCCTCAACAAGCAGACGGGATGGCCGAGTGGTTAAGGTAAGATACCCCACACACTTTCCAAAAGAAGAAGCACTAACCAGCAACAGGCGATGCCCTGCTAAGGCATTGGGTTCTGCCCGCGTGTGTTCGAATCGCACTCTCGTCGCAAATAACTTTTTTTGCTGGATTTTCTTGCACTTGAGACCTGGCTATTGGAAGATTATTGGAAAAAAATTGATATTTTTTGCACATAATGGAATTTCAGTAAGGACGTGAAGACTGTGCTAACAGATCAGTATGTAAATCACGCAGAAAAATTGTTAGTGTCGGACTCGTTTTTTTTGGGCTTGAAGCACCTCACCATATACCACACTTCCACACAATAGTAGCTGCGGTATGCCTGTGAAAGAATAGCTGCAGCTAAATATCAGCGTATCGAGATGAAGATATGGCTTTCCTTTATCTATGATGCTCAATCACTGATCATCGCATCACCCTCAAAGCAGCTGAGGATAGACTAACATTCTACCGATACATGCCTAACCTATCAAAAGAAAAAAAAGAGCCACGGATTGCACTCAAATACAGAACTATCCTCGGGAATGCGACAAACCCCTAGGCTCCTAACATGTTCTTCCAGTATGTTGAATGGCGGCTATTTCACAGGCAACAAGCAATACCAATGGGTGTGCCTTGACGGTACTGAGACCAGGTCATTAGGTGGCATCTGTGGAAGCCTGCTTCCTCGCGCCTGGGTAATGGTCTAATCCAGACACTACATTGACTATCTTGGCTGCTAGGAGCCATGGATACATGGACGAAAAAGTACATCTAGTTTGATGGTGACTGTCTACATGATAGCGTAGGTGAACTTGCGATTCCTGCCCTGAGTGGTGATCTCAGAAAAGAAGTGAAGGCTTGACTTGTTGATTCTTGTAATTTTTTGACTTTATATAACAGAATTGTAGAACGCTTCTTCCTCTGATCAACGAGGCTACTGTAGCTGATGAAATTGGGTACTGCAGACCTAGTCAGAAGCAGAGACGCCTCTATATTGTGGTACTGGTTGAGAAGATCTCTGCCCGAGATAAGTCATATTCCACAAAACAGATGATTTGCTGATTATAACTGCTCTCCTGTCTCAGCGTGGATGGGGGTAGGCTACTCTCAGGAGGACACCACCCAGTGGTATGATCACAAAGCATTGCGGTTCTAAATCAACGTTCATGCTATTCGACAAATACAGACTCCGAGATGCACGCATCATTCTAGACTCCTACGTGCCCTTGAATCCCACGTTACAGGTATGCGATTTGCTTGTGTAGAGCAAAGGTGACTTTCGTTTGACATTTATTTGATGGAAAGGACTCTGTTACTAGAGGCAGACTCTTGCGTGAGAGTACTAGCGGTAACCTGGTCACATCTTAGTATCAGTCGCTTAAAGAAGC
This sequence comes from Phaeoacremonium minimum UCRPA7, assembly GCF_000392275.1. Classification (NCBI taxonomy): domain Eukaryota; kingdom Fungi; phylum Ascomycota; class Sordariomycetes; order Togniniales; family Togniniaceae; genus Phaeoacremonium; species Phaeoacremonium minimum. The sequence goes on from NW_006921440.1 coordinate 93,326, forward strand.
CAACTTTCCGGACAACATAATGGTCATTTAAGAGACCAATCCACATCATCGCAACGATCTGGCAAAGATGAGACCTTGGCAGAAGATTGTTTGGAAATAGGCAGACTTACACAGAATTATAGGCTGTGGGGTTTATATGCTTACAATTATAATCTTCCAAGCAACAACAAATCAAGACGTGTATCATGTTATAGCATCGCCAGTATATGTGATAATTTATCTGTCGAGTTTCATGCAAAACATTTGTTTGTCAGATAGTCGCATTACCTTATCGATATTGCCAGTTCCGCCATATCATTCAGCCTGCTACCTCCATCTCTGCCAACCGCAGCCAGGTCACCCCAAACAGGCAAGGCAAACACCATACTTCGTTCATCTCTTGGTCCAGAGCTTCAATCAACAATTGATTTATTTGTATCAGTCTTCCCGGAGGAGTTAGAGGCCAAATCGATACGCAGAGACAGTGCCGGCGCCCGATGCAACACCAGTTCTTGATAAATATCCGGACTCGGTTCACACCGAATACAGCATTCCCGGTCTGAAGCAAGATGATGCTCATGGAATCATATCAGTGTCTGCAATGTTCACAATAAACCTACGTAGGAGAGACATAGTCTGAAGAGAAAGTAGCCATAGTAGTATTTGAGTAACCCAAGTTGAAATTACCTCATTGTGTCAAAATTAGACGATGAAAACTAATGCCGCCACGTCAGAGCCCCCTCCCTGCGTATTTGCCACAGGGAAACAGGGGAAACAACTTGGCAGGGGAGATTTAAGTGGTGGATAGCATCGCCATGCGACAGGATTGGCTTGGTGATATACTCTTCAACCTCAATACAAGGCCCGAACAGACTAAACTTATCTGCCACACGCTGCCACACATCCTGGACGCGATCGTTAAGCTCTAAACTCCACGACCCCCGCCATTGTAGAGAAGCACACCTTCCCGCTGCAACGCGGTAGATGAAGGCGCCCGCAGCCCCCTTCGTGCCATTCCAGATGACAAACGTTTGCAGCATGGGCATTTGCAACGCGACTTGGCCGGCTCGGCAAAGTAGATCCTCGATAGCTTTACAGCTTCCCTGGCGGTGTAGGCTTTGGGATGTCAGGGCCAGGGTTTGCAGGTGCCTCCACGTATGACTCCTCTGATTTGTGCAGCCTGTCAAAAAGTCCTCGGCCTCTATCATGTACGAAACAGTAAGATGTTCGAGAGCAAGGCTCATCGGAGCAAAGGATTGGCCCAGCTCATGGACAACAGGACGAAGAAGGGGCACCCCTTTTCCAAGCGGGTCCAAGTCAACGCTATATTCGTGCAGTATGGGGACCAAGTTCTCATTAAAATCTTCAAAGATGCAGATATTCTTGAGAGTCTGGATCCTGGGCAGCACGTCGGAAATCAACGAGTGAAGGCCTGCATCAATTGAATAGTCAGCACTTCCCGTATAGATGTAGCTACTATAAATAGTACTCGGAGAGGTATATGAAAGGGAACAAAGACTTGACTCAAGAACGTACCTGTGTCGTGTACAGACCGGTAGTCCACCTCCCATGGGCGCCAGGGCTCTAAGACGAGATGCTCCAGGCAGCACAGCGCACGCAATAGGACTCCGATCGAGTATCCGTCTAGTGTCCGGCGCATCTGTCGGCGCAAAACTAGCTTGGTGACAACGTGAACTTGTGGAAGGACTTCTTTGAGCAGAGGGAAGTATGGGTTGACATGTGAGAAAATACGTCTGATTGCAGATTCAGGTGGTTCTTGGGCTAGCTGGCCGTGATCCCAGCCGTGGTAGGGATCATGCCAGTTTGCTTTTAGGCGACCCGGCTCGGGCCCAGGGTCATCCTCGTCGGCGTCATTATGGAAGTGAAAGTGCTTGAACCAATGCTCCCAGTCGCTGGGACAGAAGACGCTGAGTTCAAGAGTCAGGCCACCTTCGTCATCTGTCGATGGTTTTCTACGCTGGAGGGCAGAAAACAGGCTTGTCGCTGTTCTGCGGAATATAGTACCACCGGCTGAATTGTAGTTGTACTTGTCGCAGGTTTTGCAGCCATAGCGAGGGAGCTCAATACTGAGCCAAATATATCGAAGCCCCTTACTGTGTTGGAGAATTATATCTTCGAATTTATCGACACGAGAACTATGAAGTCGTAGCTTGCGTTGGTCTACTTTCGCCAGAACATAGTTCCACTCGCGGCAGACAATCGCAAGCGAGCACCAGCTAGCCATCCCAATGTAAGATTCTGCTTGTCCTAAAATTGCACTCTAGTAAGTATATAGACCACTATTCGAGTATAGAGGACACGATAAATGAATGATGTAGCTGGGAAAGGGAAACGTACGTACCCCTCTCAGCCTGCGCGACGAGCTCCAAAATCACCACACGGATATGCCCCGGTAAAGATAGCCAGGAGCCTGGCATGCATGCCAAGCTCGACGGCGGAGAGTGTCCGCTTCTCAGTCTCATGGCTTTTAAGACTATAGCTGGCAACTACCTGGCTGCAATCATGTTAGCGTTGCAAGGAGACTAGTCGTAGCGAGATGGCTATGAACTGACTTTGACGACTGTTTGACCTTATTCGAAATGTGGACGTCTGGGTGTAGCATTTCTTGCCTGTCTCTATTCTGGCTGGTCTCCCAAAATTAGCTTTTAAAGTAATGGATTTTTCTTTTGCCGAGCGTTGTTGAAGTTTGGCCGTACCGTGGGACCTGGCGCTACTCTAGGGCTCGGAAGGGGCTCTGAAGGCTAAATAACAGAGAAATCGAAGAGGAATTCTTAGCCGCAAGCACTGATTAATTGGCTACTTGCTAAGGCGAACGGGGGTTTCTGACGAAACGGGACGGGCATCGTTGGTACCTGTTGGTAGTGTTGGGGGCTGAGGGCTTATATCTCCCTCCTTATTGAATTTTGGAGCCCAATCCTGCAAGTGCCTTAGGTGTACGGAATACAATCATCACAAGGATTTCTTCGAGGATATGGTCTACACTGTGGACCCTGGACTTCGTGGGCATGGAAATGGATTATCCTTACATATCGATCCTGTGTTACATGCCTATTGAGCAAGTGGAATGTAAGTAACTTGCTTGCGCCAACCTCTAGCTGCAAACTCCTAACCTATGAGCTGTCAAGTCTATAGTAGCGCCTCTCTATTTAAGCTGCCGGGGATCTCGGGAGCTCGGTGGCAGCATCTTGAGAAGCTCTAATTGCATAGAGCGGGATAGATGTTGATTTGCGTTGTGAAACTTTGTCAGTTTATCTCCCGGAATGGATGGTCGATCGTCAACTGGAACCAGGCGAATCTCCCCGTGCCCCTTATTGGGCCCCTTGGCGCAATTGGCACATTTCTTTTTGAATTCGACGTAGAAAGTCGATCCAATAGTCCACCTCGGATTCTTGTCTATCCATATTGGCCCACCTCCTTTTACATCCCCAAGCTTCTTGCAATAGATGCACCAACAAGCAACTGAAGGCGGAAGTTGATCCATGACCCCTCCACTCGCGTGTGTGTAGGTTTTATAGTCAAACTTCCGTTGGTACACAATCTGAGGTTGTGAGAGCTTGATGGGTCCACAGCTTGTGTAATCTAGGTTCTCGTCGACGGGCCTCGTAGGCTGAGGTTTTTTACAGGTCGCTGCTCGGCAACGCCGAGTTCGTGCGATGTAGTGGCCCGGCCGTTTTGTTGACCAACGAGTATTCGTATCGGGATTCACCGCCTCAGATTGACATATCTTGCATCTCAATGCAATGGAGCCCCCATCAAACCTGCTATGCCACAAATTCTGATGTTTCTCGCCATCGTCTTCGAGTTTCTCTAGTACCCTTTGCTGGAGGTCCAGCGTCTCTGCAAGAATCCATTCCAAAGGTCTGGTACACTGAGCGGGAACGTGTACCTGAAGGAGCCCTTCCAAAGCCCGAATGACATCCCCGAACGAGTCAATTCGGCCATGGAAGACGACATGAAACAACCCCTTGAACCAATCCAATAGCTGTAGCGGCATATCTGTGGGAAGTTCCCAACCATTGGAAGAACCGTTCGTCTCTTTCAGTGCGTCTTTGGCGGGCTGAATCAACGCTCTAAGGTCGTCATTGCTGTGAGGATAGGCATTGAAGAATGCGTACCAAAGGCCGGCCGCAGACTGATCTGCCGTGTTGCAGAAGTCATCCAGAATAGTTGGTTGAGGGACCTGTTTGGTGCGAGCAATTAACCTCCCAAACGCCCGCAGCTCCATTTGCTGCGACACACTGAGTATCTGCGCTCTCCATTTCTGCTCTCGGAAATAGTTCTCGACACACGGGACTTGACCTTGCACCATTTCTGCTGCCGCTTGGATGATCCTTTCCTGCAAGAAAGCTACTTTGCTGTCGGACTTATTGAAGAAAATATGTTGCGGATGGCATGCCATCAACACAACACGGCGAATCTTATATCTTTCGTCGCAATTGGAAAAGTCTTTCTCAGGAACAAGGAAGAGAGCCAGACCTTCATAGTCAGCCCACAATGGTAGCACAGCGCAATCTGGATGTTGGCGAAGGAAGCGGGCCTGGACTTTCTTGCCGTAGACAATCTCGACCTTAGTCCAAGACGACTCCTCGATACGGTAGGTGAAGTTTTCATGCACCTGCAAAACTTCAGGTGGGTATTCGTCGATTCCATTTGAATCTTCATCCCGTCGATGAATGTGGTCGTAGATCAACGTTTCAGGAGTCCAGCCGTTGCCCATGACCATGGCGATACAGCCATTGGTGGGATCCGCGGTTTCGCCGTCCTCAAGTAGTCCCGATGTCCAGGACGGTTGGTTTAACCGATGAGACAGCGGAGATTGCAATGAACCCGAGGGTCTAACGAGATGCTTGCTGTGTCGCTGGACATCTGGTCCCCAAGTGCTAGGTTCTTGCGCACGAAAATCCCGGAAAGCCTTGTCCAAATCTCTGATTGAAGGCTCCAAGTCTAGTCTAAGTTAGTATAGTACAAGCAGTGCGAGTATACACCTTACCCGCCATATTCCTATTGTCTAATAGACGTAGCTCGTTTTGCCATTTGTTTGCTGCGGTGCTCTTGTCCTTCGGCGGGGGTGGCATGATGAGATTCCCCAGCACTACATAACTGTCGTCGGAAGCTAAGACGCGCTGGGTTTTCTTAACAGCTGGAATGACAAGTGTGCTGTTCTGCATGTCATTGTAGTCAGGGAGAAAACCTGTCTGCGTTGCTGGCAGGCTTGTGGAATCTGCCTTCCGACGGTTGCCACGCTTGAATCCAGAAAGTAGACCTCGCGGGTGCTGGCTCGCTATTTGCATATGTTATTAGTCATGTCTTAAGCAAAGATAGTCGAACAATCAGTAGCATAAGCATAAAAGATCTTCATACCATCTCCATGGCAGCATGGTTTCTTCATGAGGATACAATTTCCACACTTATTCTCCTGCTCTCCTGGAATGCGGACACAAGCAGCGAAGATGCCAAGACCCTTTCGACAAGTTGCACACGGATCACGTACTTCGCCGTGCAACTGCACCAGAGTCGCTATTTTGCGGGTGACGTTACCCATATCGAGGAGAGTTCGTGGGTCGTTGACGCGAAAGGTGACATCTTGTGTGGGCTGGTAGTTATCAAGGATATGCTTCACCACTGTGCTCGTGGATTTCTTTGCGAATTTCCGGATGAATCCCCGCTGCTTGATAGGATCAGGAGGCAATTGCCTCCATTGCATGTCCTTCATTGTGTCGTGTCAAGATGATGCTGGTGAGCGTTGGGGAGAATCGACGCGACGATTTGGGTGATGGAAAGTGGGAAAAAATCCAGTCGCTGTTGACGTCCAGTCCGAAACGGCCTTTGGCCTTTGAGCTAGAGTCCCTCAATTTATTAAAGGATCTAACACCATGTGATCGCGAAGGGCACCAGGCAACGATGTGTGTTGATTCATCCGAAGACAAAGTCGCCTGGTCTATACGTAGGTAAACGATCCTGAATCAAGGCATACTAGGGAAGGAACGCGCACGCTGTAAACAAGGTGATCATGACTGGATAGATACGCATCAATTTCAAGAGAACGTCACCATAGAATGAAAGAGAGGCATTTATAGGTTGTGCTCATCGCCATGAGATGTGATTTCTCTACTCCATGCTACAGAATGACACCTTAGCAAACCGTATTCTCTCACAACGCTTTGCAGGCAACTCTCATGCCAGATTACCTAGGTAAGGCACGAAAATCTGGGGGAAGGCATATCTTAGGCATGAGGCAAACATCACGGTCTGTCCCTCGAGCTGCTCGAGCTGTAGCGCTTCGCAGGAGGAGCCCACTGAATGGCGTCTTAGCAGACATACCGAGGTACCCTCAAGGCAATTGGTATTGCAGGCTCCCGAGGTCGTCTGAAAAGCTTTCTAACCCAATCAGCTCTAGCAGAGATGTTGCGGTCACAGTCACAGATTGTACTGTGTTGAGTTTGTGAGCAAAACAACATCTTCGCCATGTCTCAATCAACCAGGAGGTTCGAAAGCCTAGAACGCCCGGGCCAATTTGAGGCCCAAGCTCCCTGGAAGCTCCGGAAGGCGAATGAGTGCATCACACGTCGTGGGAAAGTCGACATGTACCCGCAGCACACGAGCCACACTAATCATTAAGGTACCTACCTAGGTACCTAGGTAGGCAGGTAATAAAATATACGTGCCTAAAACGGATAATAACGACCGACTTCAGAAGGAGGCGCGGGCTGTGGCTAGTGTTTGTTTGCATAAGGTACCTACATGATTTGGCCCTGAGTGCATAAGAGGGCCGGGGACTACCTAGCTAGTAGGTGGTCACTGCCTTCAAAAAGCTTAGGTAATTTGTCTGGTCACTCCTCCGTTCCTTCACATCAACGAGTCGGTCATCCTGTTGGAATTGAACCCTTGCTCATATGTACGGTACATACAGCGCTAGACACCACTGCACGGGAATGCTCGCCCGCCCTACACCTACACACTACACACTGACAACGGCCGCCTGAAAGGACAACTCAGTGATCCATCCATCCACCAGGACAGGCCGTTACAGAACAGGGAGGGAGGCGACCCAGCACCCACGGCGATGCTGCATGCTGTATGCTTATGCTTGATCAAATATTAGCCCCCAAGCAGCGTGCCCCCTTCCAATTCCTAGGTAATCTATCAACGCCCGGATCGACTTCTCTGGACGCCTTATCTCAGTCGCAGCAGTCATGGCTTCATAAACTAGGGCCCGTCGCGCGACTCTGTATCGGACTTCGCAGCTGTGCAACGACACGGCTGAATCAACATCTGAAGTCAAAAGAAGACGGCGCATCCGAGCGAAGTCAAGGGAGATGCAGATGCTCGCAGGAGGCACAACACCAAGACCACCACCGCCGCCAAAGACCGTCGCGAGGATGCAGCCCGAGCGAGCGCCCAGCAGCGAAAACCACACGCCCAAACCACCACAACCACATTCGCAGTCACAATCACAACCACCACCAACTGCTGCGCCTGCGCCCGGCATCCAGCGCCAGCCATCTCAGTCGTCCATCCAGCTCATCTCAAAGATCCCCAAGATCCTTCCCCTGGAGCGCGTCTTCCCCATCCAGATCGGCTCCGAGCTCTTCAAGCTCTCGGGCGCCTCCATCTCTTCCGATGGTGAGTATTGGTTGGTCGCTTATCTCATCCCTCATAGCATCTTTTTTTTTTTTTTCCTTTCCTTTCCCTGTCTCTTTCAGCCCCATCTCTAACTACCTTGGAGCATTTGATGATACATTCCTTGGGATCTCACTCCGTGTTCTTTTTATATACCTCTCGATGAGATAATCGCATGGCGGGTGTTTTGTCAGCAGTCATATCGAACTCTTATTAGCATGGCTTCCTCGCCTTGAATTTCGCCTTAGTCTTTCCTTCGCCTTCTATTCATCTGCTGACTGGCCTTGCAGCCCCCTCATACTTCTCACAATACTTCCAATGCCAGATCAAGACGGCAGAGGAGAATGGCGAGGACATCTCCTCCGCCATACGCACTCTGTACATTGACAGAGATCCGGTGACGTTCAAGGACATCTCCCTCCATCTGCAGGGCTACCATGTCCAGCCTCGGGATGGCACCCACTTTGTGCGCCTCTTCGCCGACGCGCAGTTCTACAGCCGTATGAGGGTTCCTCAAACAATATCCCCATCGGCGCGCATTCATGACTGACAATACCCTAGTTCCCAAGCTGGTGTCGCAGCTGTACGAGGAGTCCATCTTCATGTCGATCGGGCACCGCGAGTTCCAGATCCCCAGAGACCTCTTTCAAGACCCAGGTAACAGCCCCAACTTCTTCTCCCTCGGCTTCGCCATCTTTTTCTCCTCGCCGGAGGACCTGTTCCCCGGCCTCGACCGCGAAGGCCTGATCCGGCCGCCCTCCATCATGCCACCGTCCGTGCCGAACCGCTCCGCCGATACCTTCGCCGAGCTGCTGCACCTGCTACGCGGCTACCCGGTACACATCCGCAACGAGGCGCACCGGCAGAGCCTGCTGCGCGACTGCCGCTACTTCAACTTCAAGGGCCTCGAGCAGCGCCTCGTCCCGCACTCCATCACCTTCAACCAGGCCCGCCACCGCGAGGAGATTGCCCTGCGCCTCGAGGACATCCTCAAGTCGGGCATCTCCGTCGCCACCGAGCCCACCGTCGCCGACCCCTCCGCCGGCTGGGTCAACTACGCGCGGCCCTTTGTCGACGACAAGCCCGCCGAGCTGGTCCTCGAGATCGGCAGCGAGGCCACCAAGCTGCACCTCTCGCCCTCGCTGCGCGCCGAGTTCTTCCGCGACGCCCGCGCCCGCGTCGCCCGCCTCTTCGAGGTCATCGCCACCAAGCTCAACCTGCCGCCCACCACGCAGCCGCTCGGCCTGCTCATGGCCTCGGGCGGCGCCTCCAGCCAGCCCGCCACGCCCGGCAACACCCCGCTGTCCGAGGACCTGGTGCGCGTCGTGCTCGAGCCCGAGACCAGCATCACGCTCGACGGCCGGCCGTACACGGGCCACTTCCTGCCGTCCGCTCAGCCGTCGTCGGCGGTGGCAACCGTGGGCGGTGGCGCCGGCGCCGGCGCGGCGGGGGCTGCTTCGTCCGGCAGCGACGGCGACGACCTCTTCGGCCCGTCGTCGTCGTCGGCGCCGTCGAGCGCGGGGCCCGTGGACGTGGTCGGCGCCTCGCCCACGTCGCTGGGCGGGCTGCCGCCGAGCAGGAAGAGGCGCCGCCTCGACTCGCACAGCATGGGCGGAGGGGCGGCGGCGGGCGGCGGCGCAGGAGCCGAGGAGTGGGTGGTGCGGACGGGCCAGTGGCGGCTGCGNNCTGCGCATCCAGGGCGCGAAGAACGGCAAGAGCGCCGTCGAGTGCGTCCTGGTGGCGGTCAAGCTCGATGCCATGAGCTCCGAGCACGCGCGGAACGCGCAGCGGGGCTTCTTGAATGCTTGAGCGAGATTCAGCGGTAGGTTGATTTGGACTAGACGTTCGTTGTGTTACTAATTCCTAGAGGTTGCCGCTATTGCGATTGGTTTTATCATAGCGATGGATTTCTGAGACTTGTAGGGTCCCTTGTATAGTATATATCCTGTAATCTTGAATATTTGCACAACGTTCCTAATGACCTTGGGCTGTGATTTGTTCTACAGTCGATACTCCGATTGAGTTACCGTGTAGGGGGTTATCTCGATACTACAACGAATATGTCACTGCATGAAAGATTGCTCAGCAAACTTGAATGGTATTATGTAGACTAAATAATCCAGTCCCTGGTTGTACAATTTAATTCCAAAAAAAAAAACATTCAAAGTGTCCTGCAAAGTCTGCCCCAACTCCGTACTGCATTTGACCCGCTGACACCCAAGCAATGCAAGACCGTTTTCGTCGTTCCCGCGTCGCCGCGTTTGGCGTATGCACATTGATCATCTACAGTATGTAACCTAGAAGAAGTAGTAGCCTCCGCATTGCAGAGACGAGGGCGAAGCCAGGATGACGTCCGCCTAGTATTTTGATCCCAGCTTCATGGTCATGACCGCACCTTGCTAGTCACCCGTGCGGTCGGGGCGCTCAGGTCTCTTCTCTCCGTACTGACCATCTGTTTTCTTGGAGTTGCCGCTCCCTGTGCGACGCTGCGAGCTCTCCCTCTGCGCTCGCGAATCTGCGCCAAGGCCTGCTCACGTGTCATTGTTGGTGTCAGTGCCGGATTGTTGATGTCGAAAGTCGGCTCATCGGCGCGTTTTGGATTGGAAGGCGTTCGTTGGAGAGCGAGTAGACGCTTGGCCATGCTAGGGTCCTCGGTCTCCTCTCGAATCGGCACTTTGGTAGTAGTGGTAGCCTCACGGTAGAAGGCGGCTGCAGTATGAGGACGAGAGTTGAAAGACTCCTTCAGCTCTCGAGCCGTACGTTCTTCATCCTCATGAGGTTGTGAGATTGGTCGGATTGTTTCTCTGTTCTCATCTTCATATATATGCACATCAGCAACGACAGTTTCCTCAATTCTCACGATAGTCGCTTTCTGCTCTTCGCGTACAGGTCCGGGGGTAGTAGGGATGTTGAAGACTGGTGTCTCTTCACGCTGATGCGGCGCCTCAAGGAGAGAAGCCAGGGATGCTCTTTCCTGAGCAAGGAGAGCAAACGCCGGTGGTTCGACAGACGGCGTGCGGGCGTAGAATGGAGGATTGTGATTGACCTCCATCGGTGTGGGTGGTTCAGACGCCGAGACATCATCCTCGACGGCCTGCGCGGCTTCTATGGCCGCGGCCTCTTCCATCGACACGGTTCGAAAGATTCCTTGCTCTGGTAAGAATATCGTTCCTCGCCGAGGCTCCTCCTTTAGCTCTCGCATAGGTTCTTCCCGTGCTGCTTCGAGCTCTGTCTTTGTAGGAGAAGGAACTGTCGGTGCATCCTCAACAGGTGCTACCGCCTCACCAAGGATCATACGGTCAGAGGGATCGGCAATCTCAATGCGCTCGGGTCGCTTCTGGCGCTTCGAGCCAAGAGTGCTCGATCGAGGCCGGTTCTGCATGCATGGGCAAGCTCGCAGATGACATTCCGCTTCAAGATACTCAAGATGGTCGGAAGCACGATCAGCCCGCTGCTTCTCCCACTGCCATAGTCGAGTGAGCTCCTCGATCTCTGCCTCGCTTGATGCGGATGACTTAACGTCCGCGACGGTGAGTGAAGACACACGAGGCCTCTTCTTCGGCGAGGCGAACTCATCGTCCTCGGCTGCATTCTCTGAAGGTGGCAGGGGGAGCTTGCCCTCGGCTGCGATCCGCGCAACGTCCTCCTCCGTCTTAGCCAACGTCTTGAAAGCGTCGCGCTCCTGCTCAACCACCTTTATCTTCTCGAGCGCCTCATCCAGCTGTTGTTGCACTCCGACCAGACCATATCTGGCAGAAAACGCCTCCTGCTCTCGCGCCTGGCTGCGCTCCTTCTCGCGCTCGAGAGTCTCCTCGGCGGACTTCTGTGCCGACCGCGCAGACTTCAGCTCCTCTTGCAGCTTGACGATGACGCTCTGCGACTTGAATGTCTCCTTGCGCGCGCGACGAATCTCCTTCTCCCACAGAGCTTGTGTGTGTGCGTGTGTCTCTTTTGCGCGGCCATAATTCTCCTAGCCACCATGTTAGTCTTCAACGTTGCCTGGCGCAAAGCTAGATTACCCGTACCATCACGGTTTCGAGCCTCTCGCCAACCTTCCGTTCCCTCTCCCTGCCCTCCTCGACCTGTTTGCGCAGCTGCCTCGCCTCGTCTCTGTACCGGCGCATCTCGCTCTCGGCCTCCTCCCGGCCCAGCATCGCGCGCTTCAGCGCGGCGTCCGCCGTCTTGCGCTCGAGCTGCTTCGACTGCACGGCGAGGGAGTTGAATTGGTGGATCTTATCGTGCACCGAGCTGTCGCGCGCGTCGCTGCCACGGACCGACGAGAAGAGGGCCGAGTCGCGCAGCTGGTTGACGCGGTCCTGCGAGGCGGGCTGCAGCGCCATCGTCGTCGGTGTTGGTGTTGGCGAGCCGTCGCGGCTCGAGGATGGCTCGACTTCCATCGCGGATTACTGTCAGGATGGTAGGTGCTCTCTCATACAAAAAAGGCTGATGATGGAGAAGCGGTGATATGTGTATGCTAGCATAGGAAACTGCAAAATATGCTGCCGATTCGGAGCTCTGCTGTAGAATGTTCGGCGGTGCGATGCATACAATGCAGTGCAATATCACGGCCGTTATCCGTACCGTATGGTAGCTTAATTTAGTCTGGCTGTTTACTGCCCCCATCTGCCCGCCAATGCGCTACTGGCTGTTAGTGGAGGCTGCTGCTGCATCGAGTTGCTAGAGCGACGCGTGGGCCTGTGATCAGGCACGTGCACCCGCCGAGACACACCTGAGGCGGGCCAATGATGCGGACCGTAGGCCTCCGCGCAGCACAGCCAATCAGTGCCCCACCATTGTCATACGGTCAGAGGTCCCTCGCAAGCCGTCGGGTGGGATATCTGGCAAAATCGAGTGTCGTATTCGTCTGGTGCTTTTCTCGTGCTCCTCTCGCCTTGCAATGTAGTACCATTGCTTTCTACTGTTCTTCTATTCTTCTCAAGTCTTGTAATAATGGCGGATTCGGAGTCGACCGTTCGGCAACGGAAGCCCAAGGAGGCTTCCGACAAGCTCCAAGACGAGCCTACAGAGAAACCCACAGCCGTGCCTTTGAAGAAGAGGGCTAAAGAAGAAGACGCCTACAGCCCGTGGCTCGATGTCTTTCGTGTCCTGACGTTCCTCTTCCTGGCTTCGTCGGGTCTGAGCTACCTGGTTTCAAGTGGAGAGTCATTCTTCTGGAGCATGAAGGTGCCTCCCAAGTATCTGCAGAAGGAATGGTGGACAGACCAATTCGTACGCCATAGCTATCAAGGTCTCGGAATATGGCCTCTACTGACAAGTTCCAGCGTGGTCCGATTCAATTGACCCCAGCCGAGCTCGCCGCCTTCGATGGCACCGACCCCAAGAAGCCCCTCTACCTGGCCATCAATGGCACAATCTACGACGTCACCCCGGGCGCCCGGATGTATGGGCCCGGCGGATCCTACCATTGGTTCGCCGGCGTTGATGCGGCGCGGGCGTATGTGACAGGATGTTTCTCTACGGACCGTACACCGGACATGCGCGGAGTGGAAGACATGTTTCTGCCTCTCGACGACCCCGAGGTGGACCGGCTGTACACTGCCGCAGAGATGAAGAAGTTACAAGAGGAAGAGTTGCAACAGGCTAGGAAGCAAGTGCATGACGCGTTGAAGCATTGGGTGGATTTCTTCGCGAATAGCAAGAAGTATCACAAGGTCGGTACGGTCAAGAGGGCGCCGAACTGGCTGGAAAAGGAGCCGAAGAAAGACCTATGTGAGGTCGCCGCTAAAGGCAGGAAACCGAGAAACCCACCGAAGAGGGACTGAAAACCCTAGGGGTGAATTATAATCCAACTGCATTAGACGAGCCCTACTTGTCATCTTGTGCATAGACTGAAATAGTGCCATAGATTACATCTCAGATCACTTGCGAGAAAGACGTATAGACACCCGGGTTTACCAGATCGAAACAATCAATTTGTAATGCATGGTATGTAAACGCACGCCGTGGCATGGATCATATACAGATATCATAGCCGTCGTCCCGCTGGCCAGAACAGAAGCAGAGAAGAAGAAAAATATAAGAATGGTTCTCTGAAAAAAACACCGGTTTTTCCTAATCATAAGCGATTTTACACGCCTTTCCCATCCCAGCTCTCATCATTAGATACTAATTCCACAGATTTCCCAGCCGCGTCCTCCCCATACTACCGTCCTGCCTCTTATAGGAGGAAGAGAGCAGCAGCAAGACCCAGCAGGCTGAGAGAGCCAGAGGTCTTGAGGACGACGCCGGCGCTGGTGCCGGTGGCGCCGGTGGTGCCGCCGGTGGAAGTGCCGGTTGTGCTGGTGCTGCCGGTGGTGCCAGCAGCTGCGGAACCAGGAACAATGATGGTATCGGTCTTGGCGAGCTCCTTGAAATTCGCGAGAGATCGGGTAGAATTAGCAGCGGTGCTGTCAAAACTGTCAGTGACTTCGATTCCAACTTTAACCATCGCGAGGACGTCTTCTACTCACTTCTCGTTGATGACCATGACCATACCAGCCTGGCAATGCTTGCCCTGGGCGCAGTACACCCACATGGGCGTGGTGTTGTTGACCATGATGGTGTAGGTAGGGATCATGCCCTCGGCGGCGCTGGCGGCGACGGGCTGGAAGCCAGAGTGGAAGCCGGTGGCGTTGCTGTGCAATGAGACGGGCTGGCACGGGCTGTCGAAGGCGGACTGCGTCACGGTATGGTTGCCGGCCTCAAACTGGAACTGCACCATCTGGCCTACGGTGGCCTTGATATTGTCGGGCTGGAAGACCAGGGCATTTGACGAGTTGGATACCCGGACGACGATGACATCGGTCGACTGGGCTGTTGGCTGTTAGTTACCGTGCTCCCCACGATTTCTTGGGTCTTATTGGAAACCACAAGTTGTTTCCTCTCTTCACATACCAGCAACCATGCTCACGAGAGCGGCGAGGGCGACAGATGCGAAATGCATTTTGAATGTTGTGTTCTGGTAAAAAAGGATGTCGAAGTGAACAGAAGAATTGACAGTTGAATCGAATGAATGACTGTATGTATATAAAACAATTGGAGCGACTCGCGCTGTCAACGGATAGGACTAGCCTATAGAAAGAATTAAGCTGAAAACAGAAAAAAGGTAAAGAGAGAAAAATAGGAAACCGAAATTCCTTCGACGATGTGAGAATGCTGGAGGAGAAGGAAGGAAACCAGACACACCAAGCAAAGGGGAACGGCATGAATATAAGGGACGGCGGGCACAGGGCACTGGCACTCTGTCTGTCTCTCTCGGAAGAGTCCAGGATCTGCGAATGGTGAACCAGACCCTTGTCTTGGTGTCTGAACCTCGAGGGCCAGGGGTGAGGCTAGGAGGCTACGAGACTAGGAGGCAAAGTGAGGTCCTTGAAACATCACGGGTGTTTGGACCGCCGAGGGCTCGACCTGGCACCCTACCACTACAGCTCCTAGGTACCCTTCCAGTGCGGACCTTGGCGACGGGTTACGGAAAACGCATCGAATCACTGCGCGTACACCATCCTCAAGAAACAAGATCAGACGAGGCCGCCTGTATCCACCGCTGGGTGGCTGAAGAAAAGGGAGGTGAGAGACTGTGCAGTTGATACATACCAGCACATATGCACTTGCATCAATCTAAGAGATTAGAGCCCCCATCACCCTCCCCGCAGTACTACCGGTACTGAGATTGTCGGGAGATGAGCACACATGGCAGTTGCACCTTGGCGGCTCCGGAGAGACTGACATGCCGAGAGAGGCTTGTCTTTTTCTAATTGTAGAAGATCCATTGATACCCTCAGCGATTGGAGTGAGAATCACAGCGCGAGGATGGCAGAAAGAGTGTCAGCGCCAGCAATAGAAGCATCGTGAACCAGTAAACATGATCCCATCGAAAGGAAGCCGCTGGCCGCGCGGTCTCCGGCCAGCATGCGCTGGGAATCGTAGGGTGACAATCATCACGATGCGCTGAGGCGTCGAAAGCCGCAGAGGCTGGGTAGTCGGATTACACTGTAGCCGGCCGGGCAGCAGCACCAGCAGCATACATGGAAAATAGAGTTGCAGGCGGCGCACAGGAGAAAAAGTGAAGTGACAGGACAGGGCTCGGCAAGGGGCTCTGCACGGTTATGGTAGTGCCGCAGCCTGCGACAACTCTAAAACTCGATTGGGTTTCATGCACCCATACGGGCAGCTAAGCGAGGGGGTCCCCGACTACCCGCCCCGGCGGCTCTGCAACTTTAACCTACTGCTTATTGTACAACTCTCTGTCTGTGTCTGTCCACACACATCAAGTCTGTGCTGGTAGGAAAGCCACGGCTACGACCTACCCTGATGATGCTGATTCTCCTCAATCTCTTGGTCTCGGCCCCCGAGATTGAAGGGAGTGAGGCTTGTGGCTGTATCTGCCCTCTCGACATGCCCAATGCTTGTTATTCATTGCAGGTCTCCTCTCACTCAACGACTGAAGCCAAGACAATTTGATGTGCAACGAGATGCAGGTTAACGGGAGATCATTGGAAACCCCATGCTCGGCTTCAAGAAACATCTGCTCTTTCCTAAGGGGCGGGGCCTGTAGGCTCAGAGATATAAATGAGGAAAGCTGAGCAAACCTGAATTGTTATGATTTAGCAAATTCATTATTTTCCACTCCACGATATGATGATGCGATAAAATTGTATCGATTGCTTCACCTCACCACTCCTCCAAGCCAAAGAGTCAAGAATCCGTATGAGACTACAGAGTACGACTCCAAGTTGAGATGACAAGATTTTCTTCAAAGTCTTGGAAGGGGTTGGCATTTGTTTGGGCATGGCCCGGGGAGCCTGGGAAGTGTAACCCTGCTCATGTGTATCGTCAAAAAACAACCCTTCCCCTTTCTGAGATGTTTCCTAATGTTTCACCAAGTTTACGGCACAATCTCGCACATATCCCCACGAATGAGGCCTGCCTATGGCCGGGCGATCTCCCATGAGTCCTCTGACTGAGCCGCATATACGCTTACTGCCCAACAGTTTGTGGAGGAAAAGCTCAGCGGCTATTGACAACAAGCCTGGTGAGTTTTCTAGATGCGAAGAACTAGCTGTTGCCACGATAAGGCACCAGTTCAGCTATCGTGAGGAGGGAAATCTGTGCATCACTATTGAGATCTCAAACATGTTTCTGGCTACTCTGAAAGACGCGTCACTCTCATGCTTTCATAGATTGTGTCCTCATAATGGTTCCAGACTTGTTTAAAGATACGGAGCTTTTGCTACCAATACAATTCCAGACCGATTCCTATCTGTCTAGTCTGTGACGATCCGGTAAATGCGGCAACGTACTCCACCGTAGCTACGGATTCCTATTCTTCTCCTTCAGAGTAGTAAATCTACCGACGGCCGGGCGTGGGTGTGTCTGTGGGCTGCACCCCCGAAACCCACAACCCCGGCTGACGTACGACATCTCAAGCAGCGCCGCTTGAGGTTCTGTAGGATGCCACCTACTCAGACGCTGGGCTGGGGTAGTGAGGAAGCCTCCCATTCGCTTTACGTCTCAAGCACCCCGCGATGTCGTGACATTGTGTGGGAACATGGACATCTCGCGCCTGCACTGTCCCAGCTCACCGTGATGCTCCAATAGTTTCCGAACTGACGAGGCTCGAGAACGGGCCTCGCCTTGAGCTGCCCTGCGCATTCATGCGTTAGCGCATGCCAGACGAGGAAGGAGGATGCAGCTCGGCTCCATTCTCCGAGATCGACTCTGGTGCTTGACATACCGTCCGGAAGCCGGAATTGATCACGCTGTCACTTGCCAGAAAAAACCACTGGGCTATCGTGGCCATCCACGTTCCGCTTTGTGAAGTCTTCTGCTCGTCAGCCATCTGGCCATCGCCAGCGACCAGCTCAGAGATCAAGCAGAAGCTGCGGCGCGACCTTCTCGAGGTCCTCAACCTGCCATCGAACACGTGAGCCACGGAAACGAAACGGGAGGCATCATGGCAGCATCAGCAAGCCACAACCAACCTCTAGAAACCCGCTGTCCCGCTCGACAGCAGCCCGCGCAATCGCCTCCCGCACGAAAATGTCCATGTACCTAGCGACGGCTCCATTCGCGTCCTTTGTTATGCGCGTGCCGTCGTTCTCGAAGAACTCATGCAGGATGCGCGTGAGCAGCTCCGGCGGGATCGTCTTCGGCTGGCCCTCGTCCTCGTCCTCTTCCTCTGCGTCGTCGGCAAAGTCGTTCGCGTCGGCGTCCTCCGCGGCGGTGAACGATTCCTCCTGTTGTCTCTGTTGGGGGCGCTGTTTGCCTGTGACTCTCGGCTTGCCTGCTGGTGCGTTTGCTTTCGAGGAGGGTCGGCCTCGAGGGGCGGACGTGGATTGTTTGGGTGGCATTGTAGGGTGTCTGCTTGTCGCTCTAATCTTGCAAGGCTCGGCTCAGACACGGCGAGTGCTAGAGATTTTGAGACTGCTAGGGACGAGCAAGATCTGATCTAAGGAGAGGTTGGTTCTATCCTGCAATGGTAAAGTAAAAGAGCTTTGTGAGAAACAATCTTCAAACATGTAAATAAGGTAACGACCTAAACGCGGGGCAGCTGCTTCACGCGCACCGCTCCCAGTACCTAGAACCACCAACAGAGCCAGCCAATCAAAACCACCAATGCCATCTTGGACTACCTACCTAGGTAGATACACAGAAGATGTCACAAGACAACAACCCAACCTGTCTGAGATGATGACCATCACGAGGTGTAGAGCAGTAAACTTCGAAGCTACGGGTATTTTAGACCCGGCTTCGACAAGCGGATCGGGCCGGTTGGTGCTACGAAAGTATAAAGCAGTAAGCTGTAGCTATCGCGAGTCGTTGTGAGACATCGACGACCAAACTTGTCCATACCGGCGAAAGCTGCAAAATAACAACCTCGTAGTAACGTATCCAGTTTACAATTGCTAGAAAAGAGGCATTGACCTGTTTTCTTGACGTGCTGGTGGTAGTTTTCCATCGTCATTGATACTAGGGCGCTGATATGGAGAGTTTGGTAGCAAAACTTGGCTGATGTCGTTCTGATATGACCAGGGACCAGGTAGTCAAAGGGCATACTACACTTGTCGAGAAAATACAAATCACATCATCACACATTGGAAAATAGAAGAATGATTTGAGGCAAGGAAATCACTTTGATTCTGTTATTGGCAACGGGGAGAACCATTGTGCAGTGGAATCTATCAAGTCGTATGCATCTAAAGGAAAAACAGACCACGGAGAAGAAAGTCGTGTCCAGTGGAGATCGTCGC
Source organism: Phaeoacremonium minimum UCRPA7 (assembly GCF_000392275.1). Taxonomy (NCBI): domain Eukaryota; kingdom Fungi; phylum Ascomycota; class Sordariomycetes; order Togniniales; family Togniniaceae; genus Phaeoacremonium; species Phaeoacremonium minimum. The sequence continues at coordinate 112,195 of NW_006921440.1, forward strand.
AAGCAGTGGAATACACCTTGGGAAATTGCTGAGGTTTATAATTACAGCGGCTCGGAAGAGGCTACCTAGACGCGACCGATGAAACGCCAGGCTGCTCTAGACCAAGACCGCAAATCGGTTGTTCCAGGATACCTATCAGCCAGACGGTGGCGGATGATATCTGAAAAAAGCAACCTCCCGCCGCTCACTACCATCTCGCCCCTTCTATCAACCATCCCCTCATCCGGCCATCACCTCCACGTCTAACAGGCCATCACCATTAACCCCCCGACCCTCCATCATGAGATTGGATTGTTGTACAGTGGGTTGAGCGCTTAACCGGAACCGCCCTTGAAGGCCTTGCCGAACATCAGGACCTGGAGCTGGTCATAGATGGACAGCACACCAGCACCAGCGACACCACGGAGGATGTTGGCACCAGCACCCTTGAAGAGAGACTTGACACCCTCCTTGGCAACGATCTGCTTGAAGGCATCGAACGAGCTGCTATACTTGACGGCCTCACCAGAGGTCATCATCATTCGTCGACGGACAGTGTCAAGAGGGTAAGAGGCGATACCGGCACCGGTGGTGACGCACCAACCGAGAAGGAAGGAGGCAAGGAAGTTGTTGGCGAGGGGACCGACCAGGAGAACGGGCTTGATGGAGTCGTACATGCCGAAGTACAGACCACGGTAGACGACAATACCAAGGACGGAAGGACCGAAACCACGGTACAGACCAGCAATACCATCAGAAGCCAGAGTCTTGCGGTAGACATCAACGAGACCGTTGAACTGACGCTCACCACCCTTCTTGGCAGACTTGGCGTCGTTGGCAAGACGGGTACGGGCGTAGTCGAGGGAGTAGACGAAGAGCAGAGAAGTGGCACCAGCAGCCTAGTAGACAGTTAGATATAGATGCATCGCATGAGGATGGATTTGGTAAGAGGTCAAACTTACACCACCGGAGGCCAGGTTACCAGCCATCCACTTGGCGTAGCCATCACGGTCCTTCTTGTAACCGAACATGGCCTTGAACTTGTCACGGAAAGCGAAGTTCAGAGCCTGGGTCGGGAAGTATCGGATGACGTTGGCAGTGTTACCACGCCACAGGGACATGACACCCTCATCGGCGGTGGTGCGGCGGAAGCAGTCAGCGATACCAGCATATCGGCGGTCAAGACGGCCAGCCTTGATCATCTCATCCTGTCGTGGTTGTTAGTAACTGGTGTTGTATGGGGAAGCTAACCGATGCAGATCCGCGATGGCTTTTGCACGTGACACAGCGTAAGCGACCAGGTCGCTTGATCTCTGCGATGCGGCTCAATGCCTTCGGGATCACAACGGCGAGCCACAGACGAGTTTCTGTCCAAGACGTACCTGGTTCTGGATGAGAAGCTTGACACGCTCGATGGGAGCGGCAGCGGTCTTCGAGACGGCGGCGGAAACACCACCCACTGTTGATCAAATTGTCAGTTTCCGAGCTGCCAAGTACCGAGGATGGTGGCTGGGAGAAGTCGCGCATTGATCGTCATCTAGGCGATTGCAGCGACTTCACCTGGGGTCGATGGCTGGTGTTTATGAGGTTACATACTCAAGAAGTCGGCCACGAAGGGCTGTTCAATTGATACGTTAGCTTCACGGTTGCCATATCAAGCGGGAAAAAGATTTCCAGGGGCGGCGCGATAAGAGCGTGGGCACCATCGAGACAGATAATCATCGCAGTGCGCGAGCAAATCAATCGAGGCCGGGTCAATTGACTGCTGTGCTTGCGATGCTCGATGGCGCTGAAGCTCTGAGGCTGCCGATGGGATGTGCGCGAGGGGATTGGGATTGATTCATGATGGGTGGGCAGGCGAGTGATGGACGAATGGAGATTTACTTACCGGCATGCCCATGACGGTTCCCTTCTCAACAGACATCTTGATCGGGATCTGAAGATGGTCGCTCTAGAAGAGAAAACGAGACGCAGAAGAAGGTGAGTGGAGATGACAGACAAGAGCTGAGATGGTCCCGATGGAAGATGGGAGAGGAAGAGAAGTCGTGAGGAAATAAATCGTCGACGACCGAAGAAGATTTGGGGGAGAGGGAAAAAAAATTGCTTGTAGGCCCAGGAGCTGGAGCGGGAACAGCTTTTGAGCGAATCTTCCCGGCGGCGCTAGGCTCATCTGGCGGTAGGCCCGCCCACCTTTTGCCCCCTTGGCCTCTGCAGGCTCTGCTACGGCAACCGCCAAAGCCCTCCCAAGTCGCTGCCAAAACGCATTCTTCTCCCAGGTGCGGCCTCAAGTGCGGCCTCAAACCTCAGGCATCTCCCCTCTCGGCCGTGGCGCTAGCCCGCCTGCAATGCCGGTTCACCCCGAATTTTGCTCAGTGGGACGGACCCCCAGTTCGCACACTGCACAGCTACTGCGTAGTAGCTAGTAGCTCCGGCTGCTACGCTCACCTAAGGGTACCGACCAGGACCACTAACGTTCGTAGCCAATCTCGTTTCCACCGTCGAGTTTTCCAGCCTCAGATCCACCATCAATCCTCGAGATCCGGCCTGCCTTGCCTTGTCTTCGTACCTACCCAGGGTGAGCTGGCAGGCTGGCAGGCTGGCTACGGCGGTGACGGCACTGTCATGCGGACGCCTATAGATAGGTACTGTTCCTCTTCTTGAAGACAACATGGGATATAGATGGATATATGACTTAGTTGTCTTGTCCACATGACGAAGCTCTGTCAGCTGCCTCTCCTAAAAGCTGGGCAAACAGTTTGTTACAGTACATGACCTCGTAATATCTCTGTCGTCCGGCCGGAGAGACGTCCCAATTGTTACCGAGCTACCCAGAGACATTTTCTCGGCTCAAGATTGCGACTCTCCAGGTTTCTCGGGCAAAGGGTGCCAATCCTTCCATCGCCCATCGCTTCGGGGTATTTTAGCCCCCCGGCCGACCAATTGCATCCACTACAATTTCTGCTTTCCTCGGTCCATCCGCTAGACGCCTTGCTTTTAGTCCCTAGAGAGCTGGTGGTCTCTGCTGTGCACGGTCGGCCTCGTCTACAAAATATTTCTTCTCAGGTTCCACTCAGGGTCAAATCCGTCGCTGTACCTATGATTGCGAAATGTGACATATCCATGATTCCTACCTAGGTACCGTATCCAGGCCACAGCTGGGTATAGTGCTGAGCTTGTGCACGATTCTCGGCTAAAATCCAGCTTATAGAGCTCAAGCTACGATCCGCATCAACCTTGAGTAGAACCCCTGTGTTAGGGACAAAAGATGTGATTCATATACTACAAAATCAAGAATCTAAATATGCATAGACAGAACTGGGTAGTTGGGTGGCATAGCTTGGGGATGTACCGGTATATCTTCCTCCTCATGTTGGTGACGGGTGTTCCGATGCCTGCCAACTAGTTGTTCATAGAATAACGACCTCAAGACGGTAGCGATAGGTAAAGTTGTCTTGGGTTATTCTTCGCCAATCTAATTGATAGCGAACCTCAATGCGGGTGTCTCTTTGAATGCCATAAAGTCGAGTTTACAGCAGAGTTACGTCTGAGAAAACGTCACAATCTTGCCTCTTTATTCCTTGTCCCAGATGTGGTTCAGGGACACTAGACTTCTAGAATCCAGTCCGCATCAGACTTATTTTTCCTGCAATCGTACATGGGTGAAAATAGGCCTCCATTAGCGTCAGGGCTGTGGGTATCTCAACGACAGAAATGAGCCTGTATCATAGATACCTTTCACGCAAGGCCAGAATCATGACCAGAGTGGCCGGGTCAGCCGCTCAAATGTCACATTGAACAACTTTTCAAATCACACTGGGACAGAGGAAAAAAATCACAGGATCAATGTCAAGAGCTGTTTGATCGTATCGTTGATGATGGTATTTCATTTTTCAGGGGTTCAGAGCACTTCTGACCCGTATGCTAACCCCCGAATGTCCTAAAAGCCCTTTGCATATGTTTGCAGAAGCCATAGCCATGACCGAGTTTCCTGTCTACTCCGACGAATCCTCACCATCATAAATCCGCAACCGCGCCATCGAAAAATGGAGAGTCATGGGTATTGAGCTTTTTAGTCGGAAGCACCAACGGCACGAGCTGTGTCACAGCAGTTAGCAAAATCGGCCCTCGTCGAATGCGTAAGACTCCCTTCTCAGAAGCCCCGCGGTCACAGTCCAAAACATACTGTAGATCTTCATCTTGCTGTGCGTGACGATGGGCTTGATCTGGCCCTTCTCCTCCAAATCCTTCAGGCACTGGCGGGCCAGAGAACCGTTGACCTTGAGTCTGTCGACGAGGGTAGCGACGGTCACGAGGCGGTATGACTGGACATCCTTGTAGAGCTTGTCAGAAGTGCTCTTGTCGAGCAGGACGGCGTGCTGGGCCTTGTCCTTGACTGTGAGGAGATGTCAGCGCCGTCTTCATTCCGGATCCAGTTGAGTGTTCATCGTTGCTGCGAGGCAGGCGAGAAGGGACTCATGACCGTGATAGCATCACATCACATACCCTTGCCCTTGGACCACTTCTTCTTCTGCTTCTTTCCTCCGGTCGCTGCGGGGGCCATTTTGACTGATTGATTTGGTGATGATGGGGAGTGTCGTCAGTCAGTCGAGGTCAGGATTCGCAGGTTCGAAGACACACACAAAATTCTAGATGGCTAGCGGCGGGGCGGGCGCAGGCCGCACCTTCCTCAGGTTTTGTGCCCTAATCTGCCACTTTTCGAGTGGGTCCTTTTTGCGCCACACCCAATCAGATCCCAGAGCTCTAACTTTGAGGGCTGCGTTTTCGTCCTCCACCAAAATACCAAAAATTTCAGACGCCATTGGAACCGCAACTTACCTTCACTCCCCCAGCTCACCACCACACAGTCAGTCAGCCAGTGCCGCCAACAACATGTCTGACAACGGAGAGATCGAGGTCGAAACCGTCTCGGGCTACCAGGTCCTGCCCAAGGACGTCGTGTCCGAGGTTGGCAGCATCAAGCTGTTCAACAAGTGGTCCTACGAGGATGTCGAGATCCGTGATATCTCCCTGACGTAAGGACTCCCACCCGACGATGGAAGAAAAAGAACAATCGGCCTCCGCGACCCTCTGACTGCCTCACGAACGGCCTCTCCGTCAATTTATCGAGTGGTCAAAGTTATGGGAGTGCTGATGGGTCAAGGGCCGCGGGGAGAAGATTAGGAACGAAAGGCGATGAAGAATTAGTGATGCTAACATCAAAACTGCTACAGTGACTACATCCAAATCCGATCACCAGTCTACATCCCCCACTCCGCTGGCAAGTATGCCGTCAAGCGATTCCGCAAGGCCAACTGCCCGATCATCGAGCGATTGACCAACTCCCTGATGATGCACGGCCGCAACAACGGCAAGAAGCTGATGGCTGTCCGCATCGTTGCCCACTCCTTCGAGATTGTGAGCCACCTCCCGCTTAGTCCATGGAATCTACAATGAGCAACAAAATCTAACAAGCAAACTCCAGATCCACCTCATGACCGACCAGAACCCCATCCAGATTGCCGTTGACGCTATTGTCAACTGCGGACCCCGCGAAGACAGCACCCGAATTGGTTCTGCCGGTACCGTCCGACGACAGGCTGTCGATGTCTCTCCTCTCCGCCGTGTCAACCAGGCCATCGCTCTCCTCACCACCGGAGCGCGTGAGGCTTCTTTCCGCAACGTCAAGTCCATCGCCGAGTGCCTCGCTGAGGAGCTGATCAACGCTGCCAAGGGAAGCAGCAACTCGTACGCGATCAAGAAGAAGGACGAGCTGGAGCGTGTGGCCAAGAGCAACCGGTAAAGGGGTGGTGTTTCTTGTCGTCTGCGAAGAGGCATGGGGTACTGGACTCGGTTGGTTTGCGGGAAAACCTGGCATGTTTTCACTGTTGCATTTGCGCGTTCAGGACCTCGCGGATGCGGTTTTCACGGCATTGCTGTCAATTAGGGCAACCAAATAAAAATGCTCTCGGTAACGGGCAAATCATGAATACTTTGCGCTTTGGTTCTTCTACGTGTGATACATTTGACATTTGATACTTTTGTTAGTTGGAAGTGTCGTGAATCAGCACCAAGAAACCACACGGATCAGAGGCGTAAAGGTCATTAGAATTACTGAATGTCTTACTCCGAAATCTTTCCCTTGCCAGAAACCTCAACCGAATGCTGTTCATGCATGTGACAAAACTTCGCCTCGCATATCAAACACGAAAAGCCACTTTTTGGTATCTCCTAACCGCCCAAGCCAGTAAAAACACGTCATGAAAAACCTCAGCGCACCCGCTTCAGCTCCTAGATCTGAGCAGGCTGCACCGGCTTGATCTCCAGCCTCTGGAACATGCCGACATGCTTGATGCCCTCCTCCCACCACGTGCCCATGGCCTCGTCCACCTCGAAGCCGAGCTTTTGCCACGCCCCTATTACGGACTCCTGCGCGTGGCAGCACACCAGCCCGTTCCACTTGGGAATGTCCCTTGCCTCCTCGATCGCCAGCTGCTCGAATCCCAGGTGCGCCACACTCGGATCGAAGTAGCCTGGGTGTGATGCCATCCAACTCAATGCCGTGGTTACTAACAGTCGCCCGATCTTGTGGCCACGGAACTCGGGCACCACAGCCAGTCGGCCCAGCTTGACGTACGGCTCCTTGCCGTCGTGCATGTCCGTCGGCCTGTCCGGTCCGTACGGCTGCGCCGAAGACAGGCGTCGCTCCTCCGCCTCGCTGAGCGGCTGGACACCATCGCCAACGTGCTCGCCCGCCGTGTGCTCGCCGCGGGCCGCCGCGCCAGGCGAGACGTCGTCGGCGTTGAGCAGCTTGCCGTCGGCGTAGCGGCCGCCGGGGCGGGGGTGCGGCGGGTGAGGGAAGGGGACGAGGCGCACGGTGCCGATGGGCTGGGTGCGGGTGACGCTGCGCCGGGGGCGGACGACGTCGCCGGTCTGCGGGTCGCGCACCTCGGGCTCGGCGGTCTGGTTGACGGACGCGTACACGACCCAGTGGCACGAGCGCGGGTCGTCCTCGTCCAGCTCGAACTCGAGCGGCACGCCCTGCTCCTGCACGAAGACGGCCTCGCGCACCTCCATCGCGTCCAGGAAGCCCTTGGGCACGTGGCTTGGCTGCTGCGCGGGCGGCAGCGTGCGGTCGTAGCCCGTCAGGGGCGAGGGCTCGACGAGCGTCACGAATGGAGTGCCCATGGTTGCAATGGTGGGCGAATGTAGTTGGCGAATATTGATCTGGTCCCAGCCTTCTCAGTCCACAGTGACGATATACCTCTTTATTTCAAATTGGGCGATGAAGGACGGTGTGAATCGCCCGAACGCGGTGATGCCGAATATGGGAGATGAGTCAAGAAGGCGGTGAATATTAGATCCTCTAGGCACTTCTTTTGGAGGTATCGAATATCTTACAGGCTCAAAATTCGATACGAGATAGCCTTGCATTTGTTTGCTCGTCGTGATGCGGCGGCAGCATTAAGTATTTATTTTATGTAGGTGCTTAAGTAGGCATTTAGTCTTTTGGAAGAAGGGGCTCCATGACTTCCAAGGTTAGTGACAAGCCCACACACATCCTTGCCATGTCATCCGTCCAAGGCGTGCTCCATCAAACACGTTCTGTTTGACAAAGAGGTTTGCGCAAACGGGCAACCAACCTGACGATGGACTGGAGTCTGGAGAATGATTCGAATGACATGAAGCTCGGACAATGCGTCGTCGAATGAGAGGGCCGATGACAGCCACCGGGTATGACGGTGTGGCGAAGCTCTGCCGGAGGATCCCTGCCAGTCCCCTAAAATTTAGCAGGCATAGACTGGATGATCGCGCCGATTATGGGCCACCTCTGGGGCAGCACACAGCCAGTCGGAATTGATCACGGCCTGAGCAGTCAATGCAGTCACAGCAATGAAAGGGTTTGGCGACTGAGTTTTTCATATGCAGTCATAACCTCCTAGAGCTTCCATTGAATAGGAAGACTAATGCAGGTGAAGAATAACGGTAAGTGAAAGCTCATGCCGGGAAACCATTGCGCAATGCAAGATGTGTGACAGAGCATCTTTTGATCACTTATTCTGGTCCTGAACACATGCATACATCCGATTCCAATACGAGACTACATCAAGCCTCCGCTGAGCAGCAGACTTTGCCCTGTCATGTATCCCGTCTTGACCAACGTTGTTACCAGGTTTGCGACCTCCAGCGGCGTCCCTAGCCTCCCTACGGGAATGTTTTTCACATCACCCGGCGTGCCCTCGACTGTCTTCTCGTCTGGAATCATGCCGGTGTCCCCGATCATGGCCGGTGCTACGTCGTTGACGGTGATGCCGTCCTTTGCATGCTTCCTCGCCAAGTTCCTCATCATGCCCTGCAGACCAGCTTTACTAGCCGCATAGTGACATCCGTTGATACCTCCACCGTACGCTGCCAGCGAGCCGATGTAGATAATGCGGCCCCATTTCTGCTGCGTCATGTGCTCGATGCTCAGCTTGCTGAGGATGAATGCCGCCCGCAGGTTGATCGTCAGCGTGATATCCCAGTCGTCAATGCCAATGTCTGCAATGTTTGGTATCCGCTTGCCAAAGCCCGCGTTGGAGACGAGGATGTCAGGCCCGGCTTTGCCGTGCTCTTTCTTGATCTCGACAAATATGCGCTGGATGTCGTCCTGGGAGGCCATGTCCGCCTGGTGAACAGACACTTTGCACTCTGCCCATGAGGGCGTCTTCTCGAGCTCCCATACCAGTTTGTCTATAGCATCCTTGCTCTTCGAGTAAGTCAGCGCAAGAGATATCCCCTGCGCGAACAGTTCTCGAGCACAAGCTCCTCCGATACTGAGAAATGGTCAATCGTCCAGACTACTCTATGCTTAGCAAGAAGATTACTTGAACTCACCCTCCAGAGGCGCCAGTGATGAGCGCCAGTCGCCCCTTTACTTCGTTGTCGACCTGTGGCATCTTGTTCTTGAATTGCAGCTAAAATAGCGCGTATGAATCGCAGGAGATGTTGTTCTCGGAACTAAAACAAATGGGTAGGCTCGTTGGCACGACAGACGATGAATAGCTGCGTTAAGTTGTCCTACTATGGCACCCCCTCTAAATGTCAACCCCGCCTTGGCCGCTCCGCATCCGGGGCGTTTAGGCCCGAGAATTGCAATTGCAACTGCAAGAAATCGGCTCCGGCCTCCCGCAATGCCGTGCCGGTCCTCATGTCGTCCATAATCTACTGTCGCCGGAGATCAATTCGACTTCGCCCGTCGAGCTGAGAAGGATCCTGCGGTCGTCAACCAGATAGCCAATCATGCATCTTCTCATGCGTAGGAAAAGACATATTCTGAAATAAGAATCTGACGTTGGGCTCGCAAGTGTGGCCTGTAAAATCTTCAGCTCGGCAACAGCACACTGGACAGATCCCCTGCTAATGATCCCCGTCTAGGCCGTTTCCTTGGAGAAATGAGCGACGTGGCAGCCAAGATAGCAAGCGCCCAAGGTTGGCTGTAGCCTTTCATCGGCCATCCTTTAGGATTCAAAGTTGGGCCGTTTAAGATCATTAGCAGGGGGTTTACTTGGTCGCTTATGCTGACGTGAGAGCTGGGGTGGACTCCCATTCAAAGAGCGTGGAACTCCAAGCTGGTCTGCAAAATGGTATAATTTCCCTAAACGGCTCTTCGTTTCGAACTCAGCCTTAAACCATGCCCGTTGTGTAGAATGTTATGTGAGACTTTAAGACGAGGGTGTCAACTGTGTCAGATCGCGACAAGTTCTTGACTTTTAAGTGTCTTATTTCCCCAGAGTCACGATTGAAAGACCATCTCAATCTTCTTTTACTTTGCTTCGCTAGATGGACTGCCTGTGCGTCCCGTTCTCATAGTCGGGTTCTCTCAGGGTTTCGCATTTTGTGTGTTGTTCATGATGGCTTCATATACAACATGCAATTCCTCAAATTCCTTCTTACTTCTTCCCTCTCTTGTTCGCGATGAAATTTACAACCATCTGTTCCCGGAGAACCGCTCATTCTGGCTAGGCCGAGAGGCTTCAGCCCCTTACAAAAAGGACGACTTTCGGCCGATCTCATCCAACCAAGTACAGTTCCCCAACGCGTTCTGGAGAAGGAGACACCTGGAGCACCAGGCTCTATCCCACTGGCACCCACCGGAGACAGGGTATCCACCTGCAGACGCACCAGCGAATAGCACCACCTCCAACAGCCGGAACAGCGAGGATGCATACACCTTTCTCTCCCTGCGGCTCGTCTGCAAGCAGATGTGCATGGAGGCGAGCGACTACATGTTCCGACACGGCTCGCTGTGGTGGACGGTGTGGAACTCGGAGGTCTCTCTGATCCGTGACATCATCCGCCTTGACGAAGCCGAGGCCAAGAGGAACGCGCCCCTTGTCGGGGGCAAGGGTAAGCGGCTGGACGAGGACGGAGGAGCCGAGGACAAGAACGCGGTCTCGCTAATGTCGCCGCGCCTACTAGTTGCGTCCGATGACCCCACGGCTTGCATGCTGGGCCGTTACCTGGGGTCCGAGAAGATTCCGGAAGAAGAGTGGCTCGCCTTCGTGCAGCGCAGGAGAGAGGAGGGCCTGCTGCGGTGGATCGGACAGTTCAAGCAGATCAACATCATCCTGCAGGAGGATAACATATTAGATGTGCTAGAGGCACTGCAGTCCATCCTGTCACATTCGTATGCTCATAGCGGCCGGCGACCGAAGGTTCACCTGACGATATGCGGCTTCAAGCTCTATTTTGACCAGGACGAGAACTACTGGGGAGCATATCTCCCAGGCGGGAAAAATGTCGCCGAGTGCATTCTAGGTCGCAACTGGGAAGCCACATCGAAGCTGAAGGAGCCAATCAACAAAGAGAGGCCACTGAGTCTCAAGAAGATCAACCAAACGATAGAGCCGGACTTCTGGTCTATGGGCGACAGCCATTACTGGCTAGATGCCTTCAAATTCTGCAACATCCCGTTCGCGGCAGACGCGACTTATGGGGGCGAGGCGGTCGACCTGACTGGGAAACTGATATTCTATGTGTTGAAGGACAGCAAGATGTGGTACACCGAGGTATTTTAGCTGCTTCCTTGTATGGCTCGATTCCTTGAGTGCTTATTCTGGCATTCAGGATTTATTACCGTTGCATACGCTAATTCGGTGAAGTACTTGGCCGACTTTTGTACTGTGTGGTCTGGATGACGATCGGTAATTTGTTTGCCTTAGACTTCGTGGAGGGCTGAAGCGTAACGGTCCATGGATCGGATTTGCACAACGGCGTTTTCAGGATGTGATGATTTGCTAAGATGTTCTATTACTGGAACGGCGACTTCTCAGGATATAGAAAGAGAGCAATAAACAAGCATGATGAAGCCAACGTTCGGCTGACTTGCGCAAAGTACTTCACCTCTCCTCAGTGATCACTGGTCAGACCAAACGAGAGAACTGCGGGCTTCCACCTTTGATATTATGTGAGATAATAGTGTAGGGCTACCAGACTCGTGTCTTGACTGGAGGTTGCGTTCTATGAGAGGGTCTAGGAAATTGAACGTGGTATATTTAATAGAGACTAGGATACCAATCTACATTACACAACAATGGATTAATGTTAAATATCCTATCATCAACTAAATGACATACCATTAAAAGATTATACTTCTTATTCAAGCTTAAAGTACTAGAATACATAATTCAAAACTTTTATTACACATCTCTTGAAGTATTTAGTCTCCTAACATCCTTAACATCGGCCAGATTGATATAGATATATAGTTATTCGTTCTCTACATTCGTCGGAGTCAAGCACACTCTATGCCGTCTTCTTCTCCGTCAATAGAGCTCTCATCTGCCGAGGGGATGCGAGACTGTTCGACTACGATACCATCGCCGAATTCTTTAGCGAAGTGCTCGGCCATGCGGCTATCCTTGATAGCAAAAACGACTTCGAGACCGTCCCATCCCTCATCTATTAACCCCTTTCTCTTGACCACCGGATCTCTTCTAGATCTTGCGCCAAGGAGAACTCGTCTCCATGCTCTAGCAATCTCTCTGACAGGATTTCCATATGCGCCACAGCCCCAAGCACCAAGCACGACCTTGTCAACTCCTTTGGAGCGCACTATTCGCAGGACGGCCCGCATCTTGCTTATGACTAGGTCCCTGTCTTTCTGCTCCGCGTAGCCAGCCTCTCCACCTTCTCCCTCAATGTCTGGAAACCTGAGCATAGCCGCTGTGATTACGTCCACATAGAAGCGGTCCTTCTTATCGAGCTCCGAAGCAGCAGAGTCCCAGCTCCGGAAGACCAGCACGTCAGGCGTATACACCCCGCCAACTTCAGGAAGACGATAGAACTCCTCCCGAAGCGAGGGGTACAACGTCGTTCTCGTGCACAGCCACTCCTCCTGCGATGAGGCGCCAGATAGCACGCCTCCGCCGGGCCGGAGGGGCGACGCCATGTTGAGTATTGCGACTCGAGCACGGTGGCTGGCGGCGCCCACAGCAGATATGCTTAGTTCATGCGCTGCCTGTAATGTGTCTGTGACCCGCAGCGATATATCCACTGATCTCATCGTTGAGGGCCGTTCGCTGCTTTCTGGTGCATTGGCATTGTGGTTCTCCCGAGACGCAGCTGTGTGCTGTGGTTGTATACTTGATGTCAACGGTGGCGGATCTACGATGAGCTCAGCGGCTTCCACACCGCGCCTGGCCCTTGCGTTACCATTCAAGATGGCGGGAATGGTCTTATTGATAATGACCTTTGCTCTCTTGGCCCGGTCGTCACGCGGAGGATGAGTTGGCTGGAACGAAGGCTGTTCCCTACCCATACTGTAGAATATTGTATGCAAGAGAGTATGCCAGCCTGCGCAATAGACTTGCTAATGTGGTAATGCAGGATGGAGCTAAATAGTGGACGTGGCTTATCCCTCAAGGTACTCAAGCCAATCGGTGACTGGATGGCTTTCACACACTAGTCAACCCTGATAAGCTGACCAAGGCACTTCCTTCACTTGACCATGTTGCTTCAAAATGTTCCTACCAGCTCTCAATAAGATGAAGTTGCGTAAGGTGGGAGGCCGAAATTTGGAAATCCTGTCAGGTCAGGTATTCCTATCTCATAATCATTATAGCATTGACTATATGAGAGACACGACTTACTAGCATAGCTTACAATTTAAGGAGAAAGAATTCAATGCTAGATATCATGGATGTCGACACTTTCGCCTAGGAATGCAACATCTACTGTCATTCATTCAAGTCATGGGTATTGTTATTACGGAATTCATTCTCTTTGCATCAAGCTGACTGATATCTCAACAAACAACCAAATCCTGAACACCGGACAAAGAAATGAGCAAATTTACACATATTCCGCCGTGACGGAGTTATATCTCTGGTTGTTGTAGATCAATGTGTACTGCGTGCTGGCACTCAGGTAGACAGCCTCGATCTTGCAGTTCAGATCATAATACCACTGGCCGTCGTTGCCCCTACGCCGCTGTAGCGAGTTCTCCGGAATATGGCTGACATCTGCCTCAACATGGCATACGAGATTTGTGTGGTCGTCGCGAGCGACCGGGGCATCACGCATCGCACGGTCCGCGTAGATGTCCATCTTGATCTTGCGGATGCGGCCCTGACTCACAGGACCAGTCCAGACAAAGGATGTGAAGAAAGGCTCATTCTCAGAGACGGTGTCGCCTCGCTTGATGAACCACTCCATCGTGTACACCTTCCAGCACCCATCCAGTCCACACCAATGCCGTTTATCGATGAGATGGCCATGTATCTTCGCGTCGTACCTGCGAGATATTAGTTTGTGAGAACTACAGAGGTCAAGAGGGATTTCTACCTTGTGCGCCATTCTGTGCCATAATGTTTTCGTGCTTTACGATTCTGCAGCTTGACAACGGTAAGCTTCTCGGGGGCACACTGAGCGAGGCCCTTCATCACGGCACCCTGAACAACTGCAAGCCACGCGTTCGGAGGTTGCATGATCTGAATCTTGCGGTCGATTGAATTGCGAAGACGCTCTTTGAGGTAGTTTGAGGCACCAAAGCCACCCACGAGGAGAATTGCGCGGATCGGCACGTTGCTAGATGTGATCTGGTCCTGGACCAGCTTGATGACTTTCTGGATGACAGGCTCGAATATGACCTGAAGATCCGACGCCTTCAGGGCAAATCTACCTCGACTAATGCCGAGTTCCTTGTTATTCGCGAGACCAGGAACCGGGATCGAGTATGTCTCGTCAGGTGGAGCGTTCAATGTGAATTGGCGCTTGATTGTCTTTTCGAATTTCTCCATGGCTTCAGCCATGACCTCATCATCAAATCCGTCCTCCTTGCCGATCTTCTGCTTCAGAAACTTCGCAAATCGCATGTTGAGGAACGTCGAACCACATAGCTCACCGGTGCCGGGAGTTGCCTCCTGGACTTCTAGAATAGGTCTAAGGCTGGTGATAGTATACGAGATCAAGTCAACTGTTCCGCCACCAGCGTCGCAGATGACAAAGCTATCACCAACGCTGAGACCATGGGGATCTAGGCCATGGAGAGCATATATGGCAGCAGCCTCGGGCTCTGAAATTAGGTGGATCGGAACGTGGGCATGGCTAATACCCGACGCTCGGTGACACGCCTGTTTCGTCTTGTCTTTGGCAAGATCGCTCCAAATCGCCGGCACGGTAACGACAAACTCCAGCGGCGTGCTTCTCACGACGCCCTCGCCGAGCTTCTCCTTGAGTGTGTAGAGCAGATGTTCTCCCAGGGCCGAGAGATAGTCAGTGACAAGCTTATCCACATCTCTGCCGCCTCGGGCGGCCTCTCTGGTTACTGCGTCGCCGGCACTGGCGAGACTGGGGTCGAGGTCGCTAAATGACATTAGGGTTCACTTGCTTGTGACACTTTCTAAGAAGGCGGGAGCTTACAGCTTGAACCACTCGTTAATCTCGTTCTCCGGAGCCGTCATCGGGATGGAGAACCCCCATTGTGTCTCGCCGTTGGAGTACCTGAGCTTGGTTGGGACCTTCTCGGAGGTCTCACCCTCTCGGATGGTCTTACTGACTGGCCATGAGGTGATAGCGACCCGTCGATCAGGTCTTTGTGTCTCAGCCCACTTCATCCTTGAAGTTAGTGTCTGTCGCAAATAAAGGAGATCAGCTAGCATTGCTTGGATGTTTCCATACCGCTACACCAGAGTAAGTCGTGCCAAAGTCAATGCCGACGATGATCTTCCGCTCGCTGATAGCGAGCTTCTCAAATTCCATGATTATTGTTGGTGCTGTGTAGTATCATGACCAGAGGGCCTTGTTGAGGTGCTCTTGAGCAAGGAAAAGGGGCCTCAGGTTGAGATGGCGATCAAATGATAGATATCCTTCCCCTTACCCAAAAGACCGAGTATGATGTCTGGGGATGGAGTAACGTGTCTGTGTACAGCTGCGTTAATGAGATAATGTCCAGAGTGAGAGCCTCTCAGGCGCTCTTAAAGGCAGGTAGATGGCAGATCGGAGGGATGGACGATAGGAGATGTCTGCAGCTACAGACCCTAATGCGGGATAAGGGATCTTATGCAAGTGTGTGGCAAGTACATTCCAGGTAGGTGGACTGAGCGGTAGGTGAATTGATCACAGCCTCATCAAGGTGAAGGTGAACTGTATAGAAGCTCTAGAGGATGCAAGGAGGTGGAAGGAGGTACCGGGTACTTGGAGGAGGCGTAGGAAGTCACGAGAACGCGTTCAGGGGACAAGGTCGGGGTGTCGGTGTCGAGAATGGAAGGTATGATGGAGGAGCGATTTCCAAGGCAAGTGCGAACCTTGGGTAGAGAAAGTGAGTGGGCTTAGATCTGAGAGGCAGGTGCCCATTCGAGGTTGTGGTGGTCATGAATAAAGAGTCAAAGAGTCAAAGAACTGAGTGGGTGGCTTGACATCCCAACTAGTTCGTTCCTTCTCCATAAATCGACCTAGGTGGGTGACCTACAGCTCAAGCTACCTCTTCCTGGGGAACCTCGTAATGCAAGAGTACTCAGGCAGGTTGCTCCTTCCTGTACTAAGACTAAGATTTCATGGTTTGCCCAGGATATCCCATATTGCCGAGGTCTGCCCAAGCCAGGCTTAGGGGGAGGGCATACTCAAGGGGCGCCGTGACAGCAGATCAATCGATGGGTCTAGATGTGATCTGAACATCGCAAATCGACTCCGACAGGTAAGTCGGGCTTGTCCATTTGCCCGCCTCATGTTGAGTCAGGCATCTTATTGCTCTGCTCCACAGAACAGTCATGCATTCATGGCGCCATGGAGGTCTAATCGGCTGCAACTTGCCGCGGGCCACTCCGCCAATGCCAACACCAAACGGTGACCATGACCCTACCAGGCACCTTACTGAACCTTGGAATCTGCCTGGTTGATCTTGGCCAGTGATTGAGCCGCAGATGCGGTGTTTGCTCCCTGTAAAGATGCTGCTAGTGCCATGATCAGCGTAGCTCTAGTGTTAGTGGGAGTTGCGCTAAAAAGGGTTTCCGTGGGGTAATGTTGCGAGTGGTTGCTTATGTCGTGTCAACATATGTTAGGTGTCTGAGGCTTGCAATGTCGGACACAGGATCCTATTATTTACTGTCAAACTATCTGCGGCACACTCATCAATCATATGGTGAAACATGAGAGGAATATTATCGGCAATCTGAATCGAGACCCGCCCATTGCGTCACTAATGAAGTACATGAGGACGTGAGTATCTGAGTACTCAAGAAGGCCTCTGAATGAGGTGGGGTTCGACGATCAGCAATTGACTAACTCCAGCTTAATGCCTTTAAAGATGGCCCAGGCGAGGCTTAGCAGTGCTAACAGTGCCCGGGGCTCTACCAGCCACTATTAGCCTGTCCCATGGGCATTCCAGCTTCATCGCCAAGAGAGCTGCTAAAGACTAAACCCTCTGGCGTTTTCACAAGGCTCTTGCCTATGTGGGACAGCATGACGTTCATGCAGCTGTCCGTTTCCGACGATAGAATTCATTATGATGTAGACGAACCGCGGCTCCAAGCTGGTCTAAGCCCCGGGGGAAAAGGTGGAACGGGAGATACCTTGGCTTGTAGGTTCTTCTTTGTTGGATAGTTCAGCATCTGCCCATGGGTCTAGGAAGGTGCGACCCGTGTAGGTCGTAGTAGGTCGTAGTGGGCTGTGTGGGCTTTGTTGCTGCTGATGCTGCTTCTGCTGAAACACTACCCACTCCAAGCTTCCACCTCAGGGAAGGAACGACCAACACCTGCATGCTAGGAGAGTTGTGATTGAGGTAGACTCCCACAGAAGTGTAATTATCAGAGCATGGAAGCTTCCAAGATTGGCAACACCATCAGTTCACTTCTTGCCTTGTCTCGTTTCTTTCTCCCATTTGGCCTCCATGTTGGGTCATCAAGCTCCAAGCAGGTCTTTCCTTTTCTAACTCAAGGATCAAAGGCAGATCCACCCGACTTGAGCGCACCTATCTAGCAGCCTCCTAATCCGGCAGACTTGACTCCTCGGTTTATGGAGGATCTTCGAAAAGCTTTTGAGCAAGACAGCGCAGCTTCTGTCAAAATGACCCAAGTTAGAGAAGTAGCCGAGGACGACGACATGACGGCCCCTCCACGACCGGAGAAGGTGCCTACCCAGCCGAGTCGGCGAAACACACACGACAATTTGATGGACACGACAAACAGGCTACAAAAACACCACTCAGAGAACAATAATCCGTTCAAGAAGGCAGCCACATCGCAAGATGACATGGATGTGCTGCGCCGTCCCAGTGACAAGGTCAGCGAGGGGACCGAGCTCCGTTTATATCGCCAGATCGAGGAGCTACGTGAGCAGTTACGTGCCGAGCAGCAAAAGACAAAGGCAGCAGAACATCAACGCACGGGCGACGAGGAGAGCATGAAGTCCGGGTTTGAGGAGCTTGTGAACAACAACGAGCTGCTGGTCAAGACTGTTGACAAGTTGGAGAAAGAGTCAAAACGACTCAAGGAAGAGCTTGAGGATGCCCGGACACATATCTTTGCCCTCCAGCCATATCGCAAGGATCTGACCCCAGAGGAGGTCGGGCGTGACTATGACGATCTCGTCAACAGCGTTTCCGATTGGGTCGACAAGCTCATGTCGCCTGCCCTTGACGACGAAGACGCTCCAGCCGAGCTTACACGGATTGCGCGAAAGAGCCCCGGCGAGATCTCATGGCTTAAGAGAAACATGCAGAAGCACGGCGATTTGGTGCAAGGTTCTATGTTTGCGGAGACGGATATTGACATTGGCATTGCCATCATCATGAGATATCTCTACGACAACATCTTCCAGAAGATCCTGTACGATACAGTTTCGAGCCAGGTGAATGTGCTTACATTTGTCGAGGGATCGATGCAGACGAACGTCGAGCCGAAACGAGACCTTTTCGCCATCCGCACCTGGTCCGCCGAGGCTTACAATGCCATCCTCTGCTCGCCACAGTTCAGACAAGAACGGGAGAGGCGTATGAGGAACCTCACCTTGGAGCTTGCAGGAGGCTTTCGGGTCTTCCATAGGGATGATGACTGGAACAGCTTCTGCGTCAACTTTCAGGATAGCTGCATTAAGCCAGCCATGAAGCTGTATGAGAAGTTGTTGGTCTCCACACACCATTTCTATCTCGATATCAACCCATACATTATATTGAGCAACGGGCAATTGGAGCAGTCCATCCAGTTCCTCGACGAATTGCCCAATCTCGCTTGCGAGAACATCCTGCAGGCCCGCAAGAAGTTCAACCTGGCGAAGCTGGATCCAAAGCCGACGAAGAAGGATCTGTATGAGAATCTTACCAATGTGGTCACAACCGTCCCGGCTCTGTATATGAGGCAGGTCGGCAGAGGAGACACCATCAGGGAACCGACCATTGTTCGCAAACAGCAGATGCTGGTGGCATGGGGCCCGCCGGAGAAGAAGGAGAAGTTCATGCACAACGACGAGGGCTTGATGAACATCATCTTGTTCACAAGGACCAAGGACAGGGAGAAGGAGAGGGGCGTAGAAGCATCAGTTTGGCAAGCCCCGTGGAAGTTAGGATAGCGTTCTGGCCTCCACCGCCCACGCTCGTGACGATTTACGCCATCAAGGATTGGAATTTGTGGGAGAATAGGCGGCGTTAGGTTGGCTTCGCTGGTACGGGGAGGAGGTTTGTCTATGCCATGTTTTGGCTCGCGTGCCTGCTACAAAACACAAATCGCAAGCTTGGCCCTAATTGAGCACAACGGCTGCCATTTCACTTAGATACTGCAATGATGATACCACACGAAGCTGGCCTTTTTTTCGATGAATGAAGCCCAGGTTTTGATTTACAGTGCCACGGATTGAGGTTGATTTTGCCACGTTCAAGAAAAGGCAATGTGCGCCAGTTGATCAGATCAGAAGCAAAAGCAATTTCCCGCCTTCTTCTGGAAGGCTTCTAGTGTTTCCCGCAACCCGGTCAGCGGCGAAGGCAATGGCGTTCGAGAAGGATTCTCAGCCACAGCCCTCGTCGCGTGATCAAGATTAGACCTTGAAATCTACCCAAGGTAGAAGAACGTGCTCCGATGGCAGATCCACCTCCGTTCGGTCAGGCCAGCAGCTACGTCAAGCTTGGCGTCTCGGTGGAGCGCACAGGATCGGCTTGATCGATTGCTTGCTTGCTTGGTGAAGCGCGATTGCACTCTTGTCGCGAGTCTGTCCAGGTCCGCAGCTTACCTTTGGTCAGGTACTTGGCAGCGCAGTTGGTGCGCAGTTGTTCACTGAGCTGGCACGCTCTATCTAACTTAGCTACCTAGGCCTGTGACTAAGTAGAAAGAAAAGAGTCAGGCATTCTACAGCATCTTAAGCGAGTGAATGATGGCGCGCGCTAGACGGCGGGAGGCTGAGCGCCAGAGAGGGGAGAGAGTGAGGCTCTCTGAATGTACCGTGTACCGGTACTCGCTTGGGCTACCGTTGGGCATGGCTTCAAGGCAGGGTGACCGGTCTGTTTTGTTTGACCGCGGCGGAGAGGTGGATTCGGCGGGGGCACCTGCACACACCTGCACCTAGCGTTATCTCGGGCTACCTGAGCTGAGGTACATACATGCAGGTGGAGGTCCACTCGAACGGGCCTGTAGGATGCCTGGAAGCCTGCTGTAATGACGAGCATTCTGCCTGCGCGCGCCGTCTGTTTGTCCCCCCTCCCACCCACCAATGCCAACACTCATCGTTCAAGTCCAATGACTCTACTCTATCCAATCCTGGGGAACCAAGGACCTGCACGATCACTCTACCTACAGTAGGCAGCTAAGGCTATCCGGCTGCTTGCCTGTGGTAAAGTGCGGATAAGGTGAGAGTGAGAGGGAGAGGGCGAGTTGCCTCACCAGCCAGACTTTCTTCCAGTCTCCCTCGGCTTTCTACTCCGCCACAGCTCAAGGTGAAATCCAAATCCAACCCAACAGGTCTACCAGGTCTAGCCTGTCCACCGTGGTCCATTCCAGGAAGCGTTAGTTGACTCTCAGTCTTGCCTTGCACCGCACCGCGCTCTCAAGAAAGTCTCATCTGTCCTCGCTCGGTCGATCCCATCCATCGCCTTGGCAAGGTGATGCCCAGGCTCAGGCTCAGGCCCGTATGACCTTGATACGACTTCCGCGCAACTCCAAGTCGGATGGGCCCCGAGAGGCTGAAAGTCTTAGGCTAGCCAGGACTACACTGAGGTCACCGAACAGTAAGTCTGCCGTTTCCTTCTGTTTCGCTTCCCTCTTACTCTCCTGCTCTGCGTGGCTCTTTCATTCAATCATCCCGAAGAGACATGCC
Source organism: Phaeoacremonium minimum UCRPA7 (assembly GCF_000392275.1). NCBI lineage: Eukaryota > Fungi > Ascomycota > Sordariomycetes > Togniniales > Togniniaceae > Phaeoacremonium > Phaeoacremonium minimum. Next base: position 132,949 of record NW_006921440.1, read on the forward strand.
ATTTTCACCGGATATTCTCTATATGCCTATTCATGCCCACAGAGAAAAGGCTTTCGTCGGACTGCTGCCGCCGGCTTCCGCGAGGCTCAGTTGAGGTATCATGGTGCTGCGACAACTGAAGCAGCTCTTTGGCAAGCAGAAAGACAACAAAGAACAAAGGCACACTCCTTCCTACCTTTCAACACCATCAATCACAACAAAGCCACCTGTAACTCTTGCCCCAAAGGCTCCAAGGGACGACGTGCGATCTCATTCGGGGCCTCGTCGCTACACCAATCACGTAGATCCAGAAGAGACTGCACCGCTCGAGGATCTCATCACCGCCAACCTCAGGCTTGCCGATAGACTTACAGACCAAAGGACTAATGACATTCCTCCAGACTCTCGGCTAGGCTCCTACATTCATTCGAGCTCTTGTAATGACCAGAACTCGGATCGTTTGATCCAACACAGTAACAACAACACTGCTCCGCACCCGAGCAGTGCCGATATCAGAACACAGCACGTGGATAGCCTGGTCGAAGACAACCTCTTTGCCTCGCCAACCTCGACATCTCAGACCACAGCAAGACATGAGCTGTCGACCTCGGCGGCCATGGCTTCATCATCAGTAATTCGGCCGCCGGGCTACCGGCCTGCCAGCCCGTCCTTGCTGGAAGGCTTCGATGACCTCGACACTTTGCCAACCAGGTCGACGCAGAATTTACGGCAAACAGCAGCGCCTCCAGCCATGGCCACTATGACAACACAGAATGTCCCGCGATTTCGGTACCAGCTTGATCCGTCTCTTCTTGGTGATTTCGGCGATGAGAACAGTGCCGCCAGTTCTCGATCGGCACCACAAACTTCACCAGCCACGCAGAATCAGTCTGTACATCTGACATCTACAAGACCGGCACAACAGCGCGGCTATGGCCCTATATCTGCTTCAATCCTTGGAGGCTTTGAAGATGAACAGGGCTTCACAGTAAACAGTACCAGCAGATCAAGCACAAGCAGGTCAAGCCAACCGCGCCAGCAACAGCAGCAGTCACCGGCAAGGAATGCAAACAATCCATATGTGAAGATTATTGAAGCCCGCCAGAACGCCATGACTATGGCGTATCTGCGCAATAAGAAGACCGACAGCGGCGTTGATCTACCTGCATTCCCAACTGATGATATTGGGTAGGTTCTCCCCTACTAAATCAGTTCTTCTCTCTTCTCAATCTTGTCTTGCACTTTGTCACTACCACACCCTTTATCACACAAGCATTCAGTCTCTCTTTCTCTCTCTCTCCAGAAAGCTTACACAGTCTCAGATTCGGTCAACGATACCAGAGGTCAGGGGATACGACCCAGGTTAGCAACCAGCGCATCCCCATCGACGTTCTCAGCGGCGAACGAGAGTGCATCGTCTGCACCGAAACTAAACCCGTGGCTTGGTTCCCTGCCCTCTCGGTGTCCAAGTACTGCACACACGCGCCGACGACATGCTTGGTCTGCATAGGCGCATCCATTCGATCGGATCTTGACAACAGGCTCTGGAACGAGATTCGATGCCCGGAGTGTCGAGGGACCATGGAGTACGAGGACGTGCAGCGCTATGCAGACGATGATACTAAGACCAGGTACGCTTTGGAGCCAACCGGGAACTGATCAGTCTCCTCAACAGTTTCCCGTATCTAACACCTTGACAGATATCAAGATCTCACCTTCCGCCACGCCATGTCCGAATCGCCCCATTTCATCTGGTGCACCGCAGGCTGCGGATCAGGTCAGATCCATGACAGCGGCAGTCAGCAGCCCATCGTAGCATGCGTCAAATGCGGAGCACGCTCGTGTTTCCACCACTCAGTACCATGGCATGAGAATCTCTCGTGCGACGAGTACGACGCCCTCCTGGCGGACCCGGAGAAATTCCGCAGCCGCTTTGAGATCGACAACGACGAAGTCGCTACTGCCGACGAGGCGCGTCGAGCTCAGGAGGACGCAGACCGAGCCTACGCCCAGAGCCTTCTGGCCGAGGAGCAGCGAGCTGTTGACGAGGAGCGGAGGGAACGTCTGCGGCGGGAAGAAGAGGCACGCACGGCGAGGCAGCGTGCGGAGCGCGAGGAGCAGCAGCGGACGCTTGCCGAGCAGAGGAAGATTGCTGCCAGGCGGATGTATCAGGAGGATGAGAGCCAGAAGACGATTGCTCGCACGACGAAACCTTGTCCCGGATGCGGTTGGGCGATTGAGAAGAATGCAGGATGGTAAGTCATCAACATGAACCGACTGGATGGGACCTTGCTAATTTGATGTTTCGCAGCTCACACATGACATGTAAGAACACCCCTTTCCTTTCTTTCGTCTCTTCACTACCTCATCACCCCCAATGGAATACGGATGGTCAAGTGATCAATCCCAATTGTTGAAAAGCATCAACAACAACGAAAGAAACAAACAGGACGCTAAACTCGGGCGTCAGGTCTCAAATGCCGATATGAGTTCTGCTGGAGCTGCAACGTGAAGTGGGCACGCGGCCACAACAACTACTGCAGCCGTGGGGTTTGATCCTCCATCAATCAAACCCCCAACACCCTCGCCACTCACGCGTCTCGGAGCCGTCACCGTTTCTTTTGACCCTATGCCTACCTGCCTGCGAGGGACTTGCTTGCTGAGACTTGTGTCTTTTGTTTTTCTTCTAGGCATAAAGTGCGGTCATCAGTTCTGCTACGACTGCCTGGCGGACCACCGAGAGGTGCTGGAGAAGGACAACAGCGCGCACCAGCCGACGTGTCCGTGGCATCCGGACAATCTGAAGGAGTGAATGACGGGGCTGTTGGTGATGGGGATCTCAATTATGTACCACGGTTGTTGTTCTTGGATGATGTACATCGGAGTTGGGACTTGATTTGTATTTTGGGAGCGATTGTCTTTAGGAGCATGGTAGATACCTCTAGATGTCTTTGAAAATGAGAAATGACAAGACTGAATATATGCTTTGTATAGCTGAAGCTGGGATCAGATAATCAGTTTCCCATCAGCACCACTATTCAGATGATTTCAATCCAAGCCATTTATCGTAGTCTATGTGCGATGCCGTGGCGCGCCTGGTTGCAGAAGAAAGTGGGTGGGGCTTGAGTTGTCAACCTTGGTTGTTTCTCCCAACGGCCGCACGGAGAGGCCAGGCATGAAAAGATCTCAAAAACAGCTCGCTCGTCAGCTACTGTTTCACCTCACAAACATACGTCTACATCTAAGGGCCGTCTGTATTTTTTGCGCCCCCAATATAAGTGTGGAAAAACCGGCCATGGACACCAGCAAGAACAGCCTTCGAGTTCTTTTGATTGGCGCTGGAGGCCGAGAGCATGCTCTGGTGTGGAAACTGTCCCAGGCGCCGTTCGGTCGAGCACGTCTTCGTCTTTTCCCGGAAATGGAGCCACGTCACATGGAGATGGGATTCCAAACATTGCCATCGATGGTGCGGCTCGTCAGGACGACTATCCGGCCATCGTCAAGCTCCGCTCGACAGCTTACAATCGGTTTGGTGGTTGTCGGGGCCTGACCAAGCCGTCGTAGACGGCCATCGAAGGATATTTTCGGGATTGTGAGACCACAGATCTGCAACGAGTTGTTGGAAGGACACTGACGGTCTGGTAGGCGGAATTCCGTGCTTCTCTCCCTCTAAAGAAGCTGCAGAGGTCGAAGCTCCAAGACGTTTGCGAAAGACGTCATGCAAAAGTACAGCATCCTGACGGCCGCCTATCGAAACTTTGATTTAAGTCTACCCGAGCAGCTGGAATCAGCAAAGCAGTATATTCAGGCCGCCACGCATTAAGTCGTCATCAAAGCCAGCAGGCTGGCCGCAGGTAAAGGCGTCGTCCTCCCGGACACCAAGGAGAACGCATGTCAAGAGTTGGAGGCCTTTGTCCAAGGGAGATTTGAAGAAGCTGGATTGTCTGTTGTTATCGAGGAGTTCATGGAGGGCGACGAGATCAGTGTCCTAACATTCAGCGATGGTAAAACATTCAAATCACTGGCCCCCGGGTCAAGATCATAAACGAATATTTGATGGCAACAAGGGACCTAACACTGGAGGAATGGGCTTTTATGCTCCGACGACTTTCGTCGGCCCCGAATTGATGTCCGAGATTGAGGAAAAGATTCTGAAGGCTACATTTGATGGCTTACATGCTGAAGGTTTGCTTCCCTTGTTTGTTTTGTTTGCCTGTTATATTCTCCTCTCAGTTCCCATAGTCTGTGGAGATCTATGGCAAGGCCTCTGTTACTTTCCAACAGCTAATATACTTCAGGCCGTACATTCTGAGGCCTGCTTTTCACTGGCATTATGTTAACTCGATCTGCGCCGAAAGTGCTGGAGTATAATGCACGATTCGGTGACCCAGAAACACAGAGCATAATGCTATTACTCTCGCAGGATACGGATTTGGCGGTAGTGCTCTTATCATGCACCCAGGAATCTCTGGACAAGGTTCAAATGTCATTTCGTTCTGGTTACGCTTGCAATGTGGTAGTGACCGCTTCAGGCTATCCTGGGTCGTATATCACGGGTCAAGTCATTAAAATTGGCTCATTGTCTTCTCCAGACATTCATATATTCCATGCTGGTACGATTATGAGTGGTAGCGTTTTGAAAACTATGGGAGGGCGGGTCTTCTCTGTTGCTGCGTACGACGACTCTCTTGAGACAGCTGTCAAGCTCGCATATCAAGGGGTAGAGAGCATAAACTTTGATGGGATGTTCTTTCGTAAGGACATTGCTCGTCGGTAAGGAGAGTCATGTTTACTTGATTGTGATCAATTACTAATGCTTGGATAGGTGTTTACCAAAGTCATAACTCTTACAGCAACTTGAAACCGCCCGGAACAGCCTTCTGGAACAGTTCTCCAGGATCATTTCTCTTGCTAACTTCCTACAACAACTGCTTATTCTCTCCCGGAGTGTACCGTTGAACTGTAACTCTTTCTCATGAATAATTATCCTTCAGGCGGGATCCTCTACATACCTCCATAAGAAAAAGGAACAAATAGTCTCATGAGGAACACACTGAGGATACACCGGAACCAGTTAGCCAATATGTGGGGCATTGGCCTGCGCCCGACAAGCGAAAACCGCTTCGGTTAACGAGGGGGTATTAACGCTCTTCCTGCTCGGCAGGTCTGCCATCCGCCTTCGACAACTTCCTTCCCTAGCAATCGAACCATGAGCGCAGCGAATGGAGTTTGCACTGTTATTCTAACGAATTGCGCACACGGGGCATTTTGAAGTTGCCCCGTTTGACGACGTTGAATCGTCTTCCGAGATAGCCTTTGTCTCAAAATTGCCCTCCCTCTTCGCCGAAATGACATCTCCTTCCGCTTTGGATGGGTTTGAGCGTCAATTGCCTGAAACTAAGGGCATCGAGTCTAGCGCAATACTTGATTTCCTGAAGGAAGCCGAAGATGGTGGAATCTCGTTCAATAGTTTCATGTTGTACCGTCATGGCGCCGTTGTCGCCGAACATTGGTGGTCTCCCTATCGACCAAACTTACGGCACATGATGCACTCAGCTACGAAAAGCTTCCTATCTGCCGCAGTCGGCTTTGCAGTCTCCGAGGGGTTTTTTTCTCTAAACGACAAAGTCATATCATTCTTTCCTGACCATGCGCCAGTAGATCCGGAGCCAAAGTTGGCTTCAATGACTGTGGAGGATCTTCTAACTCAAACCAGCGGACACGCCACTGGGGCATCAGGAGGGACTTGGCGCAGTATAAAAAGCAGTTGGATCGAACAGTTTTTTAAGATTCCAGTTGCTTACGAGCCAAGCACATACTTCAAGTACACCAGCGCTACAAGCTTTATGCTATCGGCTATTATACACCAGACCACCGGTCAAAGCACACACTCTTTTCTGATGCCCAGGCTCTTTCAGCCATTGGGAATCACGGACATTCAATGGGATGTTGGGCCGGAAGGTATCAACCCAGGAGGCAACGGTATCAGCTGTCGAACTAGTGATCTACTCAAACTAGCGGTCCTACACCTAAACAACGGTATATGGGAAGGGCGTCGGCTTCTTCCCGAAGCATGGGTTAGAAATGCTACAACTTCGAAGCGAGGCAATCCATACGGGTATCACTGGTGGATGGGTCCCGATAAGGCATATTATGCCTACGGTCTATTTGGGCAATTTGCATTTGTCTTCCCCAAACATGATGCCATTCTTGTCACAACGAGCTCCGTACCGCCAGGGGAGCAAGCGCTTAGGGCTCTCGTTTGGCGTCATTTCCCAGCCATGTTTAGCTCTGAGAATCCGTCGATAGACTCTACTACTGGTAGGAATTTGTCAACATTCTTAAGCGGAAGTCTATATACGCAAGGCCTGTTACCCGGTGACCCCTGTCTTGGAGCTACGGATATCTCGGACAAATTATTTGTCGCTAAAGAAAATCACGACCAACTTGACGCATTTTCATTTGACTTTTCTAACAGTAAATGTACATTTTATGCCTGGGATCACCGAGGACTACACCGCGTAGAAGTAGGTCTAGATCGATGGTTAGAGGGTGAAACTACAATGTCCGGCGGACCTTTACATCACGGCTACGAACCGCCAGTTTTGAGGGTCGTAGCGAGAGGTGCTTGGTTATTACCAACGACATTTGTAATGGTCTGGAATTTTGTTGAGACGGCGTTTCAAGACTGTGTGACTGTGCGGATGACGAACGAGAACGAGGCGGTCTTCGAGCGAGGCGTTAATGTCAACTCATTCGGGACACAGCGAGCGCCTATCACCTCGCATGTTATGGGAAAGGGGAGTGGCGCATTTGCAGGACTTCGCATAGCAGATCGAGTGTTAGAAGTCTCTGATAAGGTCGCTGCGCTCCCCGACCCACGACGTACGATACCTTTCTCCTGTGGTTCCGCGTCTTTCGGCGAATTGCTTGACAACGTAGACGCAAAAGCAATATTGGAGAAAATAGTGCCTGGCTTGAGTTCACATCCAGATTTCGCCAGGGCAAGACCATATAATCTCTACACACTGGCAGATAATGTGCCTCAGCTCACCTCTGATGTACTTCAGTACTTGGATACACAACTCTATAAGATAGTGCTTTCTTAAACTTTGTGGGTAATCTTTGGCGGCAGTAGTCAAGTGTGATAGATTAAATAACCAATAGTGATGCTTCGTCCAAATGCTGAGTAGGAGTGACTAGCTCAAATCACGAACTTTAGATTAGTAGTATTAGTTACTGTTTTATATACTTATAAAGTCGTCATTGAACAGTTCAGTGCACAGTTAGCGTATCAGTGGGAGTCTTTGGAAATGGAATGAGGTTCCGAGTTCATTAAAATTGTATCGCCACGAATTAAACAATCTTCTCTGCCGACTTTTTTGCCTCATTCTTCTAGACTTTGAATGAATGATTTCAATTTAATTCCTATCGAATCATTCTGAACACAGAATGAGACGTCGGTCACTTGGTATTCGACACTCTCAACATCACCCTGCAAGGATAGCCAACAGGCTAACATCATGCCCTGTAAAAGCCAGGTTTTCCGTCTTGCGTCATCTGGGAAAGGGTCCTGACCTGAACCCTTATCGCACTTTTGCTCTTCGAAAGCCTGTTCGTATTTTGATTTCCAGCTGTGGTAGCTCTGGAGCCATTTGGCACTGTGTCGCTTCTTGAGGTCATCCTCATCGACCTCGAACTCCCCGTCTGGATTTCCTGGCCATGATGAGTCGTACCATACAAATCCAGTCCCCCAATCTGGAAAAAATCTATATTTATAGCCTAGCTTCTTTTCCTCTCCGCCGACGCTGGATGTGGTAGGCTGAGGCGTGCCGTTCTTCAAGGTGACTATGAAAGTTCCAGCTGCGTCGGTGGAGATGAGCAGATCATATGCCGTCTCAATGGTGATCTTGAAAGCCCCATCAAGGGCAATGCATAGCCGATCAAAAATTCGCATCACGTCGGGATCTGCCATCGTGATGAAGGAATTGGACTCGTGTGTTGAGTATGTGCGAGGGTGAATAATGCTAAGAGGAGTGCGGGGTGGTATGACGAGACACGCGCGACTCTGCAGGGCAATCCGATATTGAGATCAGATGCCCTATTTCATGGAAATGGTTATTGATGTGGCAACGCATTCCTTTTTGCTAAGACTCAATGATTGCTACGGCACTCCTATTTTAAAGTTCGGAGCAACAAAGGCGAAGCGGATAGGACTGCAACGCCTTTTACCGCGCGGCTGTGCTTTCCTGTCCGCTAATTGATTGGGTAAGATGGGGTGTTTGTCCACCTGAGCCGTCGCCAAAAGTGGCCAACATTGTTGGGGCACAACTCTAAAGCGGAATTCAAATAATTCTCATAATCATATTTTGAAAGATCGACTGTCAAACCTACACTTGGGATAGTTTTGTGACCAGATACTTCTATTATTGAATAATAAGAGTTTGGCCCAAAGGACGAACGGGAAGCTTTCTAAACATCTTATCCGCTATCTTGTCTTCTCGTGTTGAGTGCGATGAACTGCCCTCTGAGGACTGTCCAGCCGCTGCATATTCGGTCAATTCGCCGTCTGAAACAATCAATTGAACGGTTCCAATCCGCTCCCACCGAGGATGATCCAGCATGGGTGTCGGTGATGACGATGTTGGAGATTGTACTTTTCGTAGAGTGAGAAACAATGCGCGCCCATGATTTCTGTTCATTGGAGATCGGGCAACAAACATGAGCACGCTCATGATCTCATTGTTATAGTGTTGATTTGTCCATTGCTCCCTTGTCATCGGAATAGATGAACTGATGCACACTAGTCTACCCGCAAGGCGATGCCATTTCTGATCCCAATCCTGCATACCAGCATGATACGATTCCCGTCCCTGTCGTCCGATATTGCGGGCCCAATCCCATGTCTTCTTATCTTCTGTAACCTCTCTCATCATAGAGTATTTGAGGATATGGGGCTGCTTAATTTCAATAAGCCGCAATGCGTTGTTTTCGAGTTGCTGTGCAGAGGTGACATCCTTCAAGCAGACAAAAGCTGAGCGGCTATCATCTCGCAGGTATATATCCGGTGCCCACACCACATCGATGGCGCGGTGTTCTATCATCTCCCACATAAATGTGGCGTGTTCATCCCTAGGCGGCGACCGTAACGCAACGGTTCCTTTCCATCCTGCCCAGGACCACGAGGGCAGATGAGTTCGACGAGGACAGGGCTCAGACACAAACATTGACAGAGTTGAACTACTCCGATGATACCAGGCGGAAACAGAGAGAGCGAACGTGATCAGCGGTCCTGATCGCCCTCCAACTATCTCGCCGATCCACAGAGGGATGCCAAGAAATAGGTGAATGTGGTCTTCTGATTTATACATTCCAGCAATTCCGAGAAAGGCTTTGAGTGAATCTCCGTCATAACTCAACTCTCTCATAGAGAATGAACGTATATGTTCGTCCAACGCGCGCAGCTTATGGCGTACGGACAACTCCTCGTTTATAGGAAATCCGTAGTCCAGTCTGCTTGTATCATCGCCGATGATCTTGTCAGTGGTATCATCTTCAACTCCAGTCCCGTATGATTCGCTTTTGAAGATGCCCGCTAGCATGAAGTCGGACATATACATGCCCAAAGACTCGTGAACAAGGGCCAAGGGGAGGTGGATGCTCTCGTGGGTAGCCATGCACCGGCATTCCCAGTAAACTTGATGATCGGTGAAGACGAGGTGCCTATGCGATAAGATTCCTTCCTGATACGTCCAGCCTCGTCTACAGTAGTCGGACTCAAGAATCTCTATGCGAGGATCTTGAAGTGTTGACACGAGTGTGCTTCCGCTATTCAAGTGGTATGATGGCTGCGGCTTGCGCAATGTCAAGCCAACCCCAGGCAATCCGTAATTAGACCCATCACCAGCAGCCGCAACAATTGTCATCTCCGCTGACTCATAGATTGTTGTCATCTTAGAGATTAAATACTGCTTCTCGTCATCGTTAGTTTGGTCAATGCAGATTCTGTCAACCCACAAATACTGCAGGCCCATCTCTCGGGTGGCAACAACGGCATCAAGGACTGTCTTAGGGTTGTCTTCTTGAGGATCTTGGCCCCAGACGTAACTCAATGCAACATATTTGATACCCCATGCGTGCGTCTCCGGTTCAAGCGAGTCCTTGAAACAGTTGATTACTCGAAACGCCCGTTCGACCGGCTCTTGAGGTCTATTCCCTTGACAAGAGGAGTCATGAAAGTTTTTGCAAAATGAATACCACTGCTTGAGGATAGAGAAGTCGGCCGTTCTACTGAGTAGTCGAGAGCGAAGTAGTGTGTCGGCATGATCGTTCTCGTCAGGTCGTAGGCGGTATATCGAACCTACAGCGGGTATTTCCGTCTCCAGCCATTTGATTTCATGTCCTTCCGGTATAATATGATCCAGGTCAGGCACTACGGCCATAAAGACAGAGTGTTCAACCTTATTCCAGGCGCTGCTTTGCTTCAGCCTTGGCAAACTGAAAAGAGCACTGTCGCTGCTATCGAAGGCGAGGAGCTTGTAGTTCGTGTGTTGACCCGATTGCACCCTCATAGACCGGAAGAATTCGCACAGAGGGCATGCAGACAATTGTGATAACCTGGCATAGAAGCTATGCACTAAATATGCGCCATCATAAAACAATGGACCGTCGCCTATCTGGGCTGGCTCTTCTCGGTTGATGACTATCCCTTGTCTGACCCAGCTATAATACTCCTCAGCTTCTTCAAAAGATTTGTCGAGATCAAGCTGTTGACAGTGACCACATAACTCCGTTTGTGGTTCGGTCTTTCGTCTTTTATTGCTTACTTCCTCCTCGCTGTCACTTGTCAGATCAACGGGCCTTGTCCGGGTCGCCCCCCTCCAGAACAGCTTTTCAGCCATTTTGATATTGAGCTATAGCACCAAGAATGAGACATGATAAGATGACAAATCTAGCGAGCTTTCTCACAGCTTCCAAAGCTCAGCAAAAAAATTGCATGAATATATGTAAATGACGAGGAATGAGTCACAAACCTACGGTTGATAAGAACCATCCAGCTATGATTATCTTCTGTCCAGAAACAGGGCAAGACGCGACACCTCAGTACTGTAGACAATCAATAGTTAGCGCCTCGCGGGCCTAGCCGCTTCTCCTTGCCGTTTCTGGGCTTGGTTCGTGCGGCCAGGCTCTCAGCACATGCTGCGCCACTGGCCGATTCTTGAACACTGGCACCGAAGGCTTAGGAAGGGTCGCGTTCTCCAGAATGCCGCTGCTAAAGTATGCCTGACAACATACAATGCCAACACTAGGCAAAGATGCCGGACTTCCGCGATGTAGGGCATGGTGGTCTTTCATGCTAGTCAATTTCAAGTTGGTGGGAATATGTTTGCGGAACATGGGAGCGGTGTTGTTTCCTTAAGGCTCGACCACCCATCAAACCACATCCACTTCTGTAACTTAGTGTCATTCGGCAATTACAGGTCAAGTATGCTGTACCGTCTGTCCAGTGTAAATGCTCCATGCTCCCCCCAAGATGGCTAAACCTTGCGCAAAGCACCACCTGGCCTCAATTGCGGTCATGGCATATCGGATGCAAAGTCTTGTCTCTTTGAAGGCTGGCACCAAAGGCCGTAATAATGGCCTAGTTGACCATTGTGATCATTCGCGAAATGGCTCAGCCAACCAACGTATTAGGCATGCTAGGCAACAGGCTGACCTGTGTCATCCATCGACAGCCAATCCATGAAGAGAAACCAATTTTTGCTCAACGATGCTCAGATTATTTCTAAGCCTATATCTTATGGACTTCCCGACATGTCTACCAAGGTCAAGACTGAGTCTGCATTGCTATTACGACGATGGCTTCGAACACAACACCTCGTCTCAACCAAACGACGACCACATTCTTCGTTGACACGAAAGAGGCGGTTCGGTCTATGGTCCGGGTTCTATCGAAGCTGCCAATCACTACCCCAGACCTCTACATTGATCTCGAAGGAACGAATCTCTGTCGAGAAGGTACGCTCTCGATTGTTACAATTCATGTACGCAGCAGGCAGGAGATATATATTGTAGATATCACCACACTGAAACACCTGGCTTTCGACACGCCTGCCCCGAACCCCGTGGCGAACGCCAGTACTTCAACTGACATCACGACTAAGCCTGAAGATATCTCGGCCAACAGCTCTTTTTCCGAACTAAAGAAGCCAACCGTCGACTCGGTAGCTGCTTTGAATGCCAGGCTCGCCACGAGTACCCTCGAGTCCAACTTGAAACCTGTCAATGACCAGTCGAGGATCGAAGACTGGTCGCAGCAACGCCCGACTCTAAGAACAATTCTCGAGTCACCCAATATTCCCAAAGTCTTCTTTGACGTGCGCAATGACTCTGACGCGCTTTTCACTCATTATAGCATTTCTCTGAATTGCGTGCTCGACGTGCAGCTAATGGAGGTCGCAACTAGGAGCTACCGGAGATTACTTCATGGTCTGGCAAGGTGCATCTCGCAAGACGCCGGGCTCTCCTGGCGACAGTCTGTAGCGTGGCAAGATGTCAAGGATAAAGGCAAGCGTCTCTTCGGCCAGGACGACGGGACCAAGTTGGGAGTCTTTGACCAACGGCCAATGCCTGAGGTATTGCAGCAGTACTGTGTCAATGACGTAGTGTATTTGCCTAGACTGAGGGAGAAGTACTGGGGTCTGTTGTCGGAGCATTGGAGAAAAATGGTCCTGAATGAGTCTGCAGCGCGTGTGAAAGAGAGCCAAGCGAGCAACTACCGCCCACAGGGACGCCAGAAGGCCGAGGCTCCTGTGGCGTGGAACTTCTGAGAAGCATTTGTACTTGGTGTCTGGCAGAAAATCTGAATAGGAATGGGAGATGCAGATACATTGGTCCTTTTGGTTGATAACGAATTTGTAATGATTATTCTGTGAGAAGTCGTCTAGCCCATCCGCTCGATAGATGGCATTATATTTGCATTGGCAGCTATCTATACGCTCAAACAATTTTGATATCACTGATAAAACTTTGAGGATATCCCCAGTCTTGTTTCCTGTACTTCCAATCCACCGTCTTGCTGACGGGCGACATGTGAGTGCCTAGGAATGTCCCAATGCGTGCGTAAGACTTGTCCGTGTTCTTCGTCAGGACCAAGCCGTATTCTCGCATGAAAGGGGTACCTCCAACCCGACCATGACCGCTTTTCCACCCTACAGGAAGGAGATGCACATTAGACCCCACGCGATCCTTTGTGTCTTGCTTGTCGAAGGTGATGGTCTGGTATCTGCTAGCTAGGCAGCCCGCTTCGAGCGTTAACTTGCCTCCCTTGCTTTCCATTCCCGTTGCTTGCACTAACGGAGCGCGCAGGAGTATGTGCCCTGAGCTGACTTGACCGAACGGGTTCTCGATGTCCACGAGCTCGGCTTTTACTTCAAGCAACGTTGCGAAGATATGTAGCTCCATGTCCTGCCCCGAACGAATCAAGTTCGGCCAGTAGCAGTCCGTGAATGAGAGTGGACACGTAGTACTTGCCCAGCTCCACGATGGTGCTACATAGGATTGTTTATATGTAGCATTCGTTTCGTTTTTGATAGGAGCATCGCAGTATTGCCAGAGCAGTACTTGTGGGAGATGTGAGTTGAAACAGCCAAGGACATACTTGTCCCCGAGGCACTCGCTCAGCTTCTGCGCCACCGCGCCGATCGCTGGTAGTTTGTCCGTGGGAACGGTGAGTTGGCGGCGGGTGAAGTCGGTCAGCGTTTCGAACCACCGTTCACTCATCGCGATGTGATCCCCAGCCTTCCACGTCACTGGCGGAGCGTTAAGGAGCGGCGCTGATGATGATTCCAGGTCACCAAGGGCCCGATCCAACGATGTTGCCGGCTGACTGGACAAGACTGATGCCTTTGTCTTAGAGTCGGCATAGACTTGCAGCAGTCCATCGGTCAAGGCCCCAACATTGCCCGACGATGCGGGCTGTTCTATTTGTCTCTCAACGGCGATTGCCCAGACGGACGAGCGCGTCTGGACAAGCGTGTGGTCGTTATCGATGCCACAGGCCAAGGATTCGCAAGCGAGCGGCGTCTCGGAGCATTCCCAGAACACTTGGTCTTTTGAGAAGTGTACTTTTCGGGGTGACAATAGCCGCTCCTGGCAGACCCATGCTCGCTGATCTAAGGGGAAGTGGCCAATACTTTGCTCTAGAATTTTTGGCGTGACGAGTACATGCGGTCGCGCTGGCGCAGTGATTGCCCACCTGAGGCTCGCGTCTCGCTTTTTTATTGCTGTAGGGAACGTCATCATCACTGGTCTTGCTTCGCTGATGTTTCGATCCCTAAAAATGCCGGCGCTTGAGTTTCCCGAGTCCGAGGCTGCGAGGTTCAAGATAGAGTTGCTGTAGACTGAGGCCATGAGACGAACCTCACGGCTCCAGTCTGCGATTTTGCGCGGCCCTGCTTGGATTATACATAGCGAGTCTATCCAAATATAGCTAAAGCCTAGCCGTTCTGTGACATCGACTGCTTCCCTGAATGTCAAGGGCAGATCTGTACGCGGGATTCCTTCTCGAAGCGCTTGCTCATTGTCCGATGTCAGAAGCAAATTACTCAGATTCTTCCCCCAGCAATGACTGAGAGAAACAAACGGACCGGAGACGGCTCCGTTCTCCGTCTCGACCAGGCGTACTTCCGAACCCGCAATTTCGAGCAACCTCGTCGGATACGTGTCAGGTGTCACATTCTTTGTGCACGCGGTATGCTCACAAAGGCACCGGTCGATCCACTTCTTGACCAGCGCAATACTCGCAGCACCGCCGGTGTTCTCATCGGGATGGTAATCGACACAGGCATTGCACTCATCCTCGGTGATGGGAAATAGCGAAAGATGGCTCTTCTTCTCTCTAGTGGATACACAAATAGTCCAGTAACCCTCAACTCTAAGCTCATTTTCCGTGGCCTGGCTGAGCCGGGGCATGCCGGGCTCAATCGAGTCGATCGATATTGAACTGCCGCCGCGAGTCACAGACTGCAGCTTAGGACAGAAAATGCACCCTTTTGAGCTGCCATTTTCTAGATCGCGCTTGCTCCATTTCCACGATTTCGGTGGGACGATACTGATTTCTTGTGAGGTTGCATCTGTCGTTGCTCGGAAGGAGATCTTGGAGAAAACCTCCGCGCACTTCTTGCAGAGTGAGCTGTCTCTCGGTGGCGTGGCATTTGCTGCCGACTCTGGCGTTGTCTGTGCGGCTTGCGCTGAGCCATCAGGTTCCGCCGATTCCTCGCGTCTACGAGTCGGTAAAAGCTTCTGAAGGAGGCCCATTACGGGCAGTTCTCTTCTGACAGCCGCAGTTAGGAGTATGCCGGTGGAAGGACGAAAAATGATCAGGAAGAGGCTCCCGCGTCCTCCGTCGCCGCAGCATAATCTCCAACTTTTAGAATTCGGCGAAGGTCTCAATTAGGGGCCGCCATATCGGCAGCTAACGAGGTCATCGTTGGCGCCAACAAGTGTAATTAGTCGTTTGAGGCTAGCATCTTCAGCTCGCAGGACATTAGACTGGTGCAAAACGGCGGGACTATTGAAATATGGAGCCTGAGAAGCCCCGAAACTGGTCTCTTTCAGGTTAGGAAGGGTTCAGACTTAAGACCCCTATATTGATAAAGCAAGTCGGAGTCAATGCTGAGAGGCCACTTGCAATTCGGAGCGGGCGCATGGCCACAAATCAAGGTACCTCGATTGAGGCTCTTTTCTGTGCCTCGTACATTAACCTTATGTTGTGGAGAAATGTCGAGGCTTGTTGCAGGATTGTGCTCCTACGAGGTCAATCTTGCGACTGGCCCGCTTGCGGCTATGAGCTCGGCTGCGCAATAACGGTAATTCATTAGAGTATTACTGTATATCCAGGACGAAGACATAAAAATAAATGACGTTTAGATCAGAAGAATCATATTATACTAGAAAGATGTATGCCTCCCTTCCGAGATTGCTGAAAAGAGCTTTCTGCTCCCTAACTACGATTATTGAAGCTAGTTCATGTAGAACATGTGAATGATGCCACCTTATGAAACCGAGCCCATGTCCGAACCCCTCTTCACCTATCCCCTTCAATGCTTGATCCTTACGGATTCAAACCCCTCATAACTCCCAACCTAGTTCTACTTTTAAAAAAGCTACACAATATTGCGACGTTACAGTTTGTAATGTCAGTCTCGCCAGTTTTTGCTCTAATTTCATGACATCGATGACCCGATGAGCCCCAGTGTCATGCGCAAAGAAGTGACAGCGCGTCAGGCAGCTTTCCAAGGGTGGTCACACGTCGACAAGAGGATCGACATACCTACCCGATTGGGCAGGACGGTCCAGAACCAGCAGGCAGTCTGAACAATTTGGTTCGAGGGGGTTGCAGCATCACATGAGGGCTGGGTATACGATAACACTCAAAGCAATCGAGTGCTTTTTATGGAACGTTCCGTCATAACGTTTCTTGTCAGGCCTTTCAAATGTGTTGAACCAGTCTGGTAGGTCGTGAAGCAGCATGATGCTCTCGTGATTACAATGTTAATGCTTGTCTTGGGGCATCCATTGTGGTTCACAATTTGTATAAGAGATGAGTGACTTGCTATCGACAATAGAACCATAGCATACCAACACCTCCACAAGAAAATCCCCATAATGCATCTAGTTCAATCAACAATTGCTACTTTGCTAGCTGCCAGCTCAGTAGCAGCAGTGACAGTTCCCAAAACTCTGAAACGTTCCGCTGATCCCGAACTAGTTAACGGCACCTATATTGTTGATCGCCAAACTCAATTCAATAACCATAAGTCATGGACATTTACCGGCAGTTCCCTTCCTTCAGGTTTAGAGGCTAGCAACTATGCAATCGGTGGAAGCCAAGTCTATGTTCCCCAGAACGCGTATGTACAAAATGGGTATTTGAACCTCCTTGTCAACGGCGGCCAGACTGCAAAGCCGTATAAAGGCGGCGAGGTTGTGACGAGCATCTCCAACATCAAATATGCAAGCGTTCGAACAGTTGCGATTCTGACGGATCCGGCTGGTGTATGCAATGGTATGAACATATCGACATCTCTCAAGGCACATCTATTAACCAGTGACTCCAGGCATGTTCTTCTATAAGTCTGATACCCAAGAAATAGACATCGAGTGGCTTTCAGACGCCAACTCGCAGTCGAATGCTGGGACCCGGAAGCTTTGGCTCACTAACCAAGATGCCAACGGGGACGGGAAAAGCACTTATCTCGCCACCACTCCACCGACTAGCCCAACAAGCACTGAGCACGAGTATCGCGTAGACTGGACTGCCGGCCGCGTCCAGTGGTTTGTTGACGGTAGTCAGGTGTGGGAAACGACCCAGGATGTACCGACTACAGCTGGTAGTTGGATCTGGAACAACTGGAGCAATGGTGACAAGGGCTGGAGCGCGGGCCCGCCGGCTCAGGACGCACTGTTTAAGATTCGGTCAATTGACTTGTACTATAACACTGCATGAACAAAGACAATGTTTCATTTTGTAGACCTGTTGCAAACCTAGTCATTGATATCTTTTCTCAACCATGTGGCTTCTATGTAGCGCTCGCAGTTGACGGGGAACTTAAAGTGAAAACCCTTCAAAGCAATCGTTGTATGAATACTCATCATAACACACAGCTCAGCACCTAGGCCATCTACACACCGCGGCCTTGTCGGCATGTGGTATTATCCAGATCTCTAGAAGCAGTAAAAGTATATGACCACCATGCTACTCCTTCGTGATCTTAACGATTAGAAATAGACGTTGGATGTCAACCGGGTGTGGACCCCTGTTCTCTGTCCACCTGTGGGTCACCATCACCTGCTGCGCCACTATCATGCTGGTCACTGCCGATGCTCGTGTTTCAAATTCCTCTTCCTTTGCCCCTGCTTCAACAGATCTCAATCTGAAGAATGCGGATTTGCTTTCCTATGTAAAGTCTCGTCAAATTTGTCTTATCGTCTTTTCAACATCAAACTTAAGAAATGGCGCGAGTAGTCACTCTGTCGGACTATCGTGAGGGCGATGACGTTCCCAATCACTGGATCCAGCGAAGCTGCCCTAATTATCGCCCATGTTGGCCCTTCAGCTGGGAGTCCTACCGTCTGGATTTTGAGCAGCATGACAAAGTTCTCATCTTGCGTCGGCTCAGCATGTGGGCAACCCTTACTGCCCGCGTTATTTTCAACATCTTGTCCGTTCGCCGGGCGCTACTCTCTCTGTTCATCGGGGACTTCATTTTAAGGCTTATTATCACTTTGATCGACTTTTTCTTCATCGCGCAGTGTCTAGCCAAGATAGGAGATGCAGTAGGCCGGAGGCAGGTTCTTGGGACAATGGTGGTAAGTTGATTTTGGTCGGTGAAGACACTCGAGACTAACTCTTGTTCATAGGGCCGCTGGCATTTTGATATTTTCTTGGGGCTTTGCGCTGTTTTTCACGTTGGGGCCTTGGTGGGCTACTTGTTTGGTCTTAGCACACTATCGATAGGGAGCTCTTGGGTAGTGTCGTGGGTTGTGATCTTTGGGGTTGCATGGATAGCAACATGGGAACCCGAAGACTCAGAGATCTTCATTTAACAGGCATCTTAGAGGCGAACACTTAGCAATGAAAGGCGAGGACAGAATAACCAGAAATTACCGTGTCGATAGCCCTAATACTCTAGCCTTGGGGGAAATGCGGGATGTTGCAGTATTGTACACATAAACATCACGCGTGTAATAAAAGAGATGGATAGCTGCTATCCTCAAGACGATCTCCTTACATCCCGATCAGCGCTTCATATCATTCTAAGCGCCGATAGAACAGCCTGTCTCGAAACAGACCTCTTGCTTACCGGTCCCTCGACAATCCAGCCAACAGGATTGCCCGCAAAGCTGCGGGGTGTTTCAAATCAGACGAATTAGATGGATGTAAGTATGCATAGCCCAGTGGCTTGGGAACAATTACTGTTCTCATCCGCATTTCTTATCTTTTGTGGACAACACACTCAAATAGCCATGATAGCCTCGCTACAAGTCTCGCTGCGTATATCCTTGTTGCCATCAGATTCTTGCCGATGATGGGCGAATTCCACTCAGAGAGACGCTTTGTGCTCCCGTTACAATACCAGTCTCAAGGATTTGACTTTGACCAATGGTTCCAACTATTTACTCTGTGCCTAGCTCCTCTTGTTCTGCATCTTGCTACGGGTATCCCGGAGCCCACCATCTTGTATGGTGATGGGCCTGGGTGGTGGGATCGACTCCCCCTTTTTAACCCAGTTTCCATCGTGTGGAGATACCTCGCGATAGCTGACCGACGCTGTCGCGCCAAAAGCTGGGATGAATGCGATATGGCCGCCAGTAACGCTGCGTTCTGGATTCGCAGGAAGTGGAACGGATCCGAAGCATTGCTTTCTACAAGTCGTTCTTGGATCACTAGAAAGCCCGCCTCGACTAAGGTCCATCTTCTTTCAGCTTCCGCTCTTTCCACTATTGGCTTGACCGCTCAAGGGGTCAATGCTGTCGTCTACGTTAGCAAAGGCTCTCCCGAGGCCTTGAATATGGCGTTCTACTATTTCGCCCTTCTTAGTTTAGTTCGGCTGTCTTCCGCCGCATGGTTAACAAACGATTACGCATTTTGTTACTCTGAAGCCCCCAAAGATGAAGAGGTTTCACCTCGACCTGTAGCAAACCATCTGCCTTCTCACTCTCAGTGGCTGATGATGGAACTACCCACCAACTCATCAGGAACACGGCAGGAGAACAAGGAAGGACAGCAAAGATTCGCCGAGACCAATTCTCTGAGTGGAAGGACTTTTCGAGTGTTCTGGATGCTGATCACAATTACCATGTTTTCATTCTCCACGCTGGGTATAGGACGGCACATATTCTGGTCTAACCAGAATAGGGCTGTCACTGTTACGGCGGTAATTGAAAGATTCTTTGCCTGGATGATAGCAGCTGGTTGGATGGGAACTCACGGGTTCTACGTGGTCCAGGGCCAGAATACATCGACCCTACTACCCTGCCTTCAGCATACATGGTACAAAGTGTATACGTGTAGCTTGATATTGGCGGCGGTCTTGGTTCTGGCCTTTTCTTCGGTTGAAACACATGCATGTGTCAGTGGTGGAAAGTATTTTTACACCACTTATTCTTGCGATGTTGCCCACCCTTACTAATGGCACGGCTTTGACGAAATGGTAGGTCTCATCATAGTCGCCCTTCGGCCGGAGAATACTCGTTTCCGGAGTCAATCCTCAGTGACATAAACTGAATCAACTGTTAGACCGAGGGACTGTATACGATGGGCCCAGAAATTACACATAAATTCAAATCAGATAGCCTTGCCGCACACTTGCGTTTACTTGACTTTCATGCTACGTTAAAGTTGTGAGCCTCAAGAATTGGAATCTTTTCTGTTTCCAGGCTCGACCTATTACAAAGCAATCCTTCCTAGTTCTCTAAAAAGGTATATGTTCACCTAAGAGCCGTGATATGCTTAGTACTGTGGTAACTTTGACGCTATCTTCTTTGCAAATCTCTTGATCATCTCCTCCACTTCTTCCGCATCCTCAATACAGTGCCAATGACCAACGCCGTCAAGGATGTCCAGTTCTGTCAGAGAAGGTGCTCCCCAACTGTAACCTCCTTGTTAGCGACATTATCACCATGCGGTATAAAGTCTTGGTACATACCTAGCTACCATCTTGCCCAAGTCATCTAATTGGGCTACTTTGTCGTCTTGTCCGTGGATTGCTAGTAATGGACACTTGATCATCGGGAATGAAGGTGTCATGGCGTCTGCAATGGCGTGACACAGTGACATATATTCTTCAGGAGTTTGTGATAAGATGAGCGACCTCACGAAGGCTTGTGCTACTCTGCTTGCTTTGGCGCCTGTTGCAGACCCAGGAACGTCAATGGTGTCGACAATCCCTTCCAAGCCACCTTATGACCGTTAGTTATCGACTAAGCAAAATCTATCAAGGCGAATGATGGCGTACTTTGCTTTACAACGTCAATCCTTCTAGAAAAGGCGTCGTGTGTATCAAGACTGGGACACACTGGTCCCAGGATCACCAAACCGGCGGGTGCTTCTACTGCGGCCATTTCGCAAGCCACAATGCCCCCCATTGAGTGGCCAACAATGACAGTCCGGTCTATTGAGATGCCTAGCTCTAGCAAGAGCTCTGAGGCATCTTCGGCTATGCTACGCATATCCTGCTCGACTGTGGGACCCGAGTATTTGGACTGGCCATGACCTGCCAAATGTTAGTCGCGTGGCCAATTGTCTTCAGTTTTCGGCTTAAATATTAACCATATGTATCCATGGCCAGGCACGAGAACCCGGCCGCTACCAAGCCGGGAATTATAGGAGCATAGAAGGAGCCTGAACCGCCGAGCCCATGAATGAGTAGTAAGGTCAAGCCTGCCTGGCGAGCAGGCTTCCAGCTGTAGAAGATCTCCTTTCCGTTTATCGTTTGGCGAGGCATGGCTGATGCAAGCAGGCGACTGACGATGGACAAACACCACACACGACAGACATACACACACAAGGCACGCGATGAAGTCACGGCGGCGCCTCAGGGTCTGGGACATCTGCGGTTAATTATAAACATTAGCATCCAAATGGACGAGCGCACAGCTGCAATCTAGATTGGCCGGAGAGCATACTCTCGAGCCTCCTAGCCCACAATAAACACGCAATTTCCCCCGGCCTAGCACGAGGCAAAGGCTGTGCTAACTGCCGCTAAATGGGCCCGGAACTCCTCCGCTATCACGCCTACCCCGTACCACGCTGCGTTTGCTGGTAAAAAGCGCGCTGTTATAGCATGGATATCCTCGACTTCACGAAATACGTTTATGCGCCTGTGCGCTACCATGCGCTACCGAATCGATCGCAAATGACTGATCACTCTATCGTGCATCGTGGTGACAGATCTCTCGGTTAACTTGTCACTAGTGTTTGCATGAGTTAGCACGTAAATGTTTCTGTAGAATCTCGAGGTGGTTAGCTGGCCCGGCTGCCAAAGGGCTTTCCTCGCTTTTACCAGCATGTCCCTGGATAGCCTTAGGAGACTATAAACTAGGACTAACCATAAGTGTAAGCCACAACTCGGTAGGTGCAATACTGCTAGTCCCGCCAAGTGCTGCTTCTAGGATGTTTGTCAGCTCAGTACCCTGCAGCACACCTTCGTGAGGGCCCATCAAGCAGGGAATTGAGCAGGTTATTTACTGCTAGTGGCCCCAAAGTTACCCGCTGCTGAAACACATTGATATAACCTGAAGGACTGCCATTCGAACATCCTGATTGATTGTCGCGGGGTTGGTGATCCTGCAAGCAACATCATATTGTAATACGACTACTTACGGCTTGAAGAATTGTCCGATTCATCCATGTCAAGTGACACGATGTGAGAAGCCTTTCTCTTGCAAAGCATGGCAATGCACCACTAGCACAACCGCTTCTTCTTCTCAAGGAACAACGTCGTAAATAAGCTTGAGGGCGACATTGGAAGGCGAATGCGGCCTCCCTTACATAATCACGGCTTCGGTGAAGATGAGGGTTGAGGTATTCGGCCGGCTATGGCCGATACGCCTGTAAACTGGACACCCCGTAGACTGCATGTCTTCAAAGATCAGTGAGGAGACTTTTGGTGACATCCGGCTTGAAATAATGCCAGCAGATACGCATACAAGCCATTTTGGCAGCCGTGAAATAAGGGGGAAAGCGCCTGATAGATCGAATCATTGTTCTATATTGATATTTATCTCACCATATAGCAATTAGACGATGGAGACCAATACGGGGCTCATATAATGGCTCAAGTATAGTACTCCCGTAGTGTTATAGCAGTAGATGAGCCATCTTGTACCACATCTTGGAATAATATATACCGGCGGTCGTCGTGTCAATACATACAGTAGGTGAACCCAGCACAGAGACTAGCAACCTGTCAAATCACGGCTAGACATAGTGACATCAATGTGTGACAGAGGACATTTCTGAGATGGATACTGAAAATTGATAGTGAAGGTTTAGTAGATTCTTCAGTTGAACGGACTTCATTATACACGACATCTGACGTTGCCTTGGCACCAGGTGGAGGCTAGATCCATCTAAAGTAGATCAATCATGTTTCAAATTGCATCATGGAGAGGTTTTGGGCCAGGGCAGCATGTAATAGGGGATCTCGAGAGCTTGTGACTGGATCCTGCAGAATGTACTCCAATTTACACATTATCTAAAGGCTGCGACTTGAAATTTTGCTAAATCTCTTTGCAAACTCGTCGCATAATTTATTCTAAGCACTGTCAGAACTCTGCAATATGAATGGGATCCGCCTTCAACCATCGAAATGGGTTAAATTATCACAATGGACACATGGAATTCCAAGGAAGCGGGACATCTGACAGCTTAAACAGTCAAGAGCTTCTCATAGAATCCGCCAAACCCATGATCCGGGTCATGGAGATGAATCTCTAGAATCCAGTGCCGCTTGTGTCCATCCTTGCCGGCAGTGCTCATGGGCAGGCTGTTTCCTTGAATGATATAGAGAGTGGTCTTGTCTCTGGGAATGCGCTCATGGGGGAAGGATCCCACAATGTGGCCGGCTATTTCAGCACCCCATTTATATCCAAGCTTGACCGCCTCGTTACTGGCAAAACTGTATAGCTCCTCGCCCGTCATGTCTGGATTTTTGGAGAAGTGAGCCTTGACTGTGTCCCAGACTGGCTCCAGGGAGTCGCGGAGGCGCTTCTTGACCGGATCATTGCCGAGGACATAGGTGCGTCCGAAGTCGGCTTCCCACTCCTCGAAGACGGGTCCTAGATCAACATATAATATGTCGTCTTCCTCGATGATGCGGTCCGGAGGGTTCTCAGCGAAGGGCTTCAATGTGTTTGGGCCGCTTCGGATGACTCGTTTGTGCCAATGAGTCTTGATGCCGTGACGCTCCTGACCGAGCTTGTGAATCTCATCGCTCAGCGTCTTCTCGCTGACACCCGGCCGGAGTAAGTCCCGTTCAATCTCATCGAAGAGAGCTACGGCTTTATTCTGTGCATCTAAGAGGTACGTTGCTCTAGCCTGCTCTTCTGGGCTTAAGGTGGCAGTCATCGTGGAGGATGCTTTTGGAATGCGAGCCGCCGAAGTGTCCTGAGGCTATTGAATGCTTTGAATACTGACACGATCTTTCTAGAGTTTTAGAAATTCAACTCTAGGTCTAAATGCAAGTATGAATATGAAATTGGTAGATAAAGGTGTCGGTTACGTACGCATATTGTTGATTACATATAGTGATGAATCTGTTGGAGGATTAGAACCCAGGATCCATCGGAGAGACCTGCCCTAATCGCTCACTCAACAATGTGTGTCGCCTACCACGGAGAGCAACCCCGCCTGGCCCCACGCCCTTTGGTCAGGACTACGCCGCTTAGGATCGCCGCAACAACTGCGTTTAGGGGTCTAGCTGTTGTGTTATAGCGCCATTGAACATCTCGGAAAGTCAATCATCTCAAGGATCTCCGGGAGCGCCCCAAAGCAGATAGTCTGGGATTCCACATTGATATTGGACAAGCATTGAAAGTTTCATTATTCTCCGGGCCGGACCGAATCAAGCTTCATATTTTGTTCCTATCTAGTCTGGAAAAGATTTGTGACAAAGTCATTAAATGGGTTTGTTTGGTACAATTGATGCCGCGACCGGCCTTGTTCGGGTAATTATCAACTCGATTGCGCCGAGCATCCGATACTTTGGTCACAAGCCTCAGACTGAGTAGACCTTAGCGATCAGAAATCACCGACAGTCTGATAGATGTTTACACTTAATCTAGATGAGCCATTCTTTCTGCCTAATAGCGTCAGTCTGGACCACACCGAGCACCTTAGGTTGTGTCGCGCTGCCTGCTGAGATGGACCATGGCCTCACCATTAACATGTCAGTCATCTGTGCTTCTGTGCACGTTCGTGCACAGCATCTTACAGTATTCTCTCTGATGTGAACGCTTCCGGTGCGAATGCCTGCGACGTCTCAGGGCGAAAAAAGCTAGCTCTTTCGTGAATTGGATCATATCCTTGTCACTCTGATAATGAGAGGGCTTGCGACCATCTTGGTCTGCGACATCTGTCTCCAACAAGTGTTGTAAGGGATGATGAAACAGCAAAGTGCCTCATCTGCTGATATCCTTCGTAGACTCCCTGGGGTCCTCGACTGGCTTTCGAGGCCACTCCCTGGCGATATCAATCTGATCTCTGGGATACCAGAACTCCAGAAACAAAAAGAGTAGATAGTCGATCATGACACAAAGGCAGAACAGCTTTCCAGCCCATATACCGCATCCATAGTAGCGCTTGAGCCGGTCAATAAGAGCAAAGCTCTGCACGCCAGATCGCCCCCTAGTTGCACTCCAACTGGCGGCATTCGCTGAGTCGTAACCGTAGAACTCGGCTTCACTGATGGCACCAGAGATGCCGTTGTACACTCGCTCGGTGCGTATGGCGACATTTGTCCACGAATACATGGACTTGACCTGGTCATGGAAGCGCTCGGTGCGCACCTTGTTTGAACGTAAGGCGGCGATTGCCCTGCCAGTGGCAGCCACGAGGTCATCTTCTTCGGGCTTTGCGAATACGGTCATGTGCGACGGCAACACCTCAGGTATACCGCCCACCTGGGTACAGACCACATACAGACCGCAACTCGCAGCCTCGACGATGACCGTGCCAAAAGCTTCAGTTAGAGAAGGATGTAGGTAGATCTGGCCACGGACCATGACATCACGAACCTCGTCGTGACGAATTGAACCTAGCATCTCAACACGATCTTGCAGAACGTTCTGTTCGATCATCTGCTCCAGATCGATTGCCTTTGGCCCCGAACCGCCAATGATGAAACGGGTGTTTGGGTGGTTCTCCAAGATACGAGGGATGGCAGCTGTCAGGAGGTCTATTCCCTTGTTATAGAACAAACGGGAGATGACAACAATGGTGATTGTGTCCTGTGGGCCTAGACGGTGGACAGGCGGGAGGAGGTCCTGGCTGAAGCCTTGGCTGGTTGGGCCCTCAGCAGAACGAGGCTTGAAATTCTCAGCAACTACGGCATTTGGGATTACCGAGACCATCAATGGATCTAGAGAGGCCCGAAGAACCGTATTCTCCTTGCTGTCATAGAGTATCAGGAGAGTTCATTCACGATTCTTGCGTGTTATGAGGGTAAGGTTGTCTACTCACCATGTGTGACTGACGCAAATACAATGATCCACGTCACTCAAAATGAATTTGAGTAGCTTGTTTGTTAAGATGCTGGCCGCATCAGCAAAGCCGAATAGTGAATGATCAGTAAAGACCGTCCGGAGGCCCATCGTTCTGGCGTGTAGGATTGCCTCATTGCAGAAACTGTTTAGCGAGGCGTGCCCGTGCACGATTTCGATCTGCTCCCGGATGACGATATCGCGGAAGATGGGGAAGAAGGAGAAGACAGTTGGGAAGGATGCCGACCGGTAGATGACGAAGAACGGAACGTGATAGACCTTGATGCCGTTTGTGAGATATCGCACGCCGGTTCTACCCTCGTAGGCGTGGGTTATGACAATGACCTTGTGGCCGCGGTCCATGAGCTTTGTGGACAGCTGGTAGATATGGCTCTCGACTCCTCCCGGCTGCGGGTAGAAGAAATCGCTGACCATAGCGATGTTATACGTGCGCCGCATCTTGACCGTTTCTCCAGTCCCGAATCCATGTAATGGACTTATTTCAAAGAGGATTGAGACTGAACAAAGCGCTCTGATGACGTCTGGACCAGAGTGAGCGGTGCTGCTGCTATCAGGAGATGGAAGCTGTCGCGACGCGCTAACGTCGCCCCCTGGTTCTGCAATCTGGTCCAGAACGCCTCTCCGATAACGATAAGTGAGGCGGTCAACACCGGCAGATCGGCTCTCCGCCAAAAATTTCCAGTCAACTCTCCCCTCCACTTTGGTCAATTGATTCAATTGCGTGGAACAGCTACAGCCTCGCAATGCTGGCAGAGGCAACAGAATGTACGCACGATATATACCACCTCCAAAGGCGGACTATCGGAACGATGCTGAGCCGCCTCTGGTGCCAGCTAAGGTGACAGACTCGCTATCAAACTCAACCGCGACACAGTCGACCACGCCATACGCCAGATATGTCCCACCGCCAAAGCCGAAACACACCGAAGCTCCCACTCCTGCCTTAACTGCAAAGAGAATCGTTTTCGACTATGAAGAACAAGCGGACGAGTCCTCTTCCAAAAAGAGAAAACTTGAGCCCTCCGATCAGAATGCGATCGAGCCGGGCAAGAAGAAGTCAAAAAAGTCAAAGGAATCGAGACGGGGCGCAGAAAGCGAGATTTTGGAGAAGGATCTATTTTCCCAGAATCTCACGGACAATGATGTAGTTGGTGTAGTGGAAAATTCGCAACAGGAGTCGAGCACCATTGTCATGGCCGAGCGTGACTATGAAAAGAAGAGCAAGAAGTCGAAGAAGCTTTCTATGAGCAGCCCGGAGCCAGCCAACTTGGGCACAAAACCAAAGACAAGCAAGAAGGAAAAGAAAGCAACGGAGAAGAAAGCTTCGAACAAGCTCTCTCCAGAACCAGAGACACCCCCGACGGAGCCCGTTTCGAATCCAAGCGACGATGATCAAGAGCCTCCCAAGGCGAAGACCAAGACGAAGAAGAAGCGTTCGAGTGATGCGACCGTTGAGATCCCAGGTATATTGAATAACGAGAGTGTAGACGACACTACCGAGCGTCATAAGTCAGTTTTGAAGAAAAAAGAGAAGTCGTTGAAGAGGTTAAAGCGGGAGGCCAGAGAGGACAATGATACCAAAGAGAGCAAGGAGCAGGCTGTTGCTAATGCTGATGGAGTCGCGGAAGAGCCGCCAGAAATCCACGGTCTAGAGCCATTGCCGCAACCAGAGCCAGTAGCTCAAGGTAATATCAAGGCGGCTTACGAGACACTACCAGCATGGCTGGCAGCTCCAATTCGCGTGACGCCGACAAAGACAACTACCTTTACCAAGTTGGGCATTGATGCAGAGGTCGAGAAAGCACTGGCGGCGAAAGGATACAAGGAGGCATTTGCTGTTCAGACTGCAGCAATTCCCATGCTTATGCCATCAGCCGATCGGCAAGGTGACCTGGTCGTCTCGGCGGCAACGGGATCTGGGAAAACTCTGGCCTACGTTCTGCCCATGGTGCGGGATATCAGTCAAGGTGTTGTCACGAAACTAAGAGGCTTGATTGTTGTTCCTACTCGTGAGCTAGTGCGACAGGCTCAAGAGGTCTGTGAAATTTGCTCAGCTGCTCTTTCGGGGCCTGGTCGAAAAAGAGTGAGAATTGGCATCTCAATGGGCAACCAGGCATTCAAGACCGAGCAAATTGCTTTGATGGGCGAAGAGCAACACTACGATCCCGAGGGCTATCAATCATACCTTCGGAAGCGACACGATCCCGATGCATTCGAATACTTTGGCTCAGACCCCCACTTAAACATGTTTCAGGAAACCATGAAGCCATTACCAGATCATGTGGTAGACTATGTCTCCAAAGTTGACATTCTCATCTGCACGCCGGGACGTCTAGTTGAGCATATAAATCTTACTCCTGGTTTCAATCTAGACTACGTTCGGTGGCTCGTTGTCGACGAAGCTGATAAGCTACTCGCTCAGAGCTTTCAGCAGTGGCTTGGTGTTGTGATGGAGAAGCTGAGTGTAGAAAAACCTGGTGCTCGAGACTTCCTGGATTCGAATAAAAGCGGTGTGCGGAAGATCATTCTCAGTGCAACAATGACTCGAGATCTCAGTCTTCTAAACGGCTTAAAGCTACGACGACCGCGTCTCATTGTTCTCGAAGGCACAAGGTCCGATGAAGATGACGATAATGAGGATAAGACTGTACATGTTCTCCCTGAGCTGCTCCGAGAAACTGGTATCAAGGTGCGAGATCCAGATCAAAAGCCATTGCTGCTGGTGGATCTCTTGCAAAGCGACCAATTGAAGCCGATTAGTGCAGCCCTTGATAAGATTCATGACGATGCGGAGGAAGACCTTGATAACTCAGATGATACCTCGTCGTCGGGCTCAGACTCAGAAGACACTTCAGATCCAGATTCAGATTCGGACGATGAGTCGAACGAGAACTCAGATGATGATTCGCTCAGTGCCGGATATCCCACCAAATCTCGAAAGACGTTCCAAAGTACAGTCTTGGTCTTCACCAAGTCGAATGAGACCGCGCTTAGGCTTTCTCGCCTGCTATCCATCCTTGCGCCAAGTCTCGCACCCCTCGTTGGGACATTGACTTCGACAACTCGCACATCACAACGACGAAAGACACTCCAAGCCTTTGCTTCGCGCAAATTTCGGATATTGATTGCTTCTGATCTGGTTGCCCGAGGTATAGATCTGACGAATCTTGATCATGTGGTAAATTACGATATGCCTACTAGTGTTGCATCTTACGTGCACCGTGTTGGTCGTACTGCACGTGCGGGTCGGAGTGGACATGCCTGGACTTTCTTTACGAAGACGGAGGCTGGTTGGTTCTGGCCAGAGATTGCAGGTCAGGGGAAGAATCCGTCGAAACTAGGTGGCATCAAGAGGACGCAGAAGGTAGAGAACATCAGATTTGGAGGCGATGAGGGAGGCAGGTTTAGTGAGAAGAGGGTTGAGATATATGAAGCAGCACTAGAGAAACTAGGTCAAGAGGCCGGCGAGCTGAGGAGGCGACGATAAAAGCCTGTAACTCCTCCAGTCGCCTGGCTATAATGTGAGATCAATCAAGATGCAGTGATCTGATCCGCGTGTAGCCCCCAGCACAGACAGTTCAAGTTTTCTGTTCGATCATATAAGGTCAAGAGGTGTTCATCAACGTGGAGTTTTTATGTAACTGGCAGGATAGCATCTAGGAGTTTCCTACAAATTTCCGTATGGCTGCCTTCAGAGCGGACAAGATATACCATGATTGTGCACCAAAAAGCAAAGGCAGTGCTTTCACAGTCTCCAAGCGTACCTTAGCTTCCCATCAGCCCCAACCATGGCCTCTATCCTAACCCAAAGCACGGCAGCAGTAGCTGCGAAAAGGAGTACACTGACTAGAAGAGACATGTTCTCATACGCCTGAGGTCCCACAACCGCCGTGTTGCTACGGATGAGAACACCACCCACCGGCGTGCCGATGAGGGTAGCGAAGCCGCGGACCATGTACAGCACACCATTGACGGACGCAAAATTCTGGACGCCAAAAATTTCAATGAGACTGGTTGGGAACAGCGAGACATAGGCGCTCGCGAAGAGGCCATACATGACCGTGAAAGCGATGAACAGGCTGCGGGAGCTATCGGTCGGACCATAGGCGGTAGATGGTAGCCAGAAGCCTATTGTAAATACAGCGCTCAGGAGTGTGGTAAGGAACAACGTGTTGAGACGGCCCATCCTATCAGCGAAGAAACCAATGACGATCTTTCCGATGGCATTGCATGCATTGCTCAAGGCGATGAAGTTGGCACCGGCCGTGGCACTATAACCCAGGGTGCCAGCATAAGAAGCGAAGAAGAAGACAGGCGTGTAATAAGCCGCGGCTTGGAATATCGCCCCTAAACCCTGAGCGGCAAATTTCCGTGACTTTGCCACGCGCCAGTCTACTAGAGGTACTTTGAGGATGCCATCCATACGGCCTGACCGAGTAGCGTTCTCGATGTTGATCCTGTTTTGGGCCTGGGCCTCCCAAGTCATCGTAGCACTTGAGGCGGCGACAAGCACGAACGAGAAGACGCCTGATATTCGTAGAGAGTTACGATATCCTACAACATCGATTAATGCCTTCAAGACAGGAGCCCAGATGACACCACCAACACCGGTCCCGGCAAGTACGATGCCCATAGCGAGCCCTCGACGAGCAGTGAACCATGTTGGAGTTACCGTGACGGCGACCATGTACGACATACAGGTTCCCACGCCGAGAAGCAGACCTTGAGTTAGCTCGAAGTGCCACAGGCGTGTGCCAAAGCTGGCTAGAATCAGCGAAAGGCTAAATATGACACCACCGGAGAAAGAAACCCAGCGAGGAGAGAAACGCTTGGCCCAAGCAACGGAGAACGGGGCGCCGATCGTCATGAGCGAAATAGAGAGTGTGCCAATGAGATCGATCTGAGCAGGAGTGGCGTCTGTGAATGGGTTGTCTGGCAATTTGGCCATACTATCATATAATGCCTGGAATATACCGAATGCAAAGTTGAGACCACAGCAGGTGAAGACGATAGTGAAAGACGACGCGACTACCACTACTGATCTCCTGTAAGTGAGAAAAAGCAGCACCGAGTAGTCAGCATTATTTGCCACAATTAGAAGTACGAGAGACGGTATGTCTAACGCATATCGTCGTAATCAATGCTTCGCTTCAATAGAAAGCCTCCAATCTGACCACTTACCATTTCGAGATTGCAGGTTCTTGAGATTGCTGAGTTGCAATAGGGGTGAGCTCAATATCGGGTTGAGATCTTCTACTCGCAATTGACGACAGTTCAACCTGCCCATCAACGCTAGAACGGATAGAGGGCGTTGCTAAAGTTGCCATGGCGATGCTTCAAAGCAGTGGTTTATATCGATTACACAATTCTTGCTCGTCCGTGTTGTTATGGAAGGAGTCGAAAGCTACAGGCAGGCCATCAATGAGCTTGTCTCGCATTAAATCGATCTTATACAGTGGCTCTTCAAACAATTACCCATTCGATTGGTTCCATGTACGCGAGTGAAATGTAAATGACGCCGTTGCTGTTGCTGACGTTGCGATTTTATATTTCCGAGAATTGCCTCATAAGAGTCATCCGCGCCTTTCGGCTTTGGAAATGGGGAATTAGGCCTCCGAGCCCGGCGATTGATCTCACTAACACTGAGTGAGGCAGGTACTGCCGTGACAATACTTGCGGGGCAACAGCGGGATTCCGTGGGGTCTTTCGGCTACGCTAGCTGCGTTCCCGTTCTCCTCCGAGTCCAACTCCGCCAGCAAAAAAGTGTTACTCTTTGTTCAAGTCCATGGGTGATATATTCTTCGTTGTCGGTCCGGGGACGGTTAAAAGCAAAGGCATATAAGTTTGTCGGTATGACAGGTTGTTCAAAGTGTTTAGGAACATCTAGTAGCGCAGAGGGCCAGTCAAGGAAGGTTCGATACAAATCATCACTGACGAGGAGAGTGGCTTCTATAATCCCGTCGAGCAGACCTATCAAGCCGTTCTTACTACGATGGGCATCGAGGTTCAGGAGGTCCAATTCGTTGCTGGTAGTGCAGGAGATGTTGAGGGTCAATGAATGCTGGCATGAAGGTAGTATGGCATAACAAAGTTGGGCTGGAAATGAAGGGAGAGGCATTTCCGCACAGGGAGGCGAGGACTTTGAACGATGCTCTAGAAGATATTCTATGAATGATTCATAAAAGAACACACGTGGTAGACATGGCAAAGCACTATCTATAGTCGCCTCCAAAATCAAAGCTTTTAAAGTTGCGGTTACTTGATCATACCACTGTTGTCTTGGGGGCCCTCTAAAGATTCGTGATGCTTATTGCTATGTTGATTCATGAGATCAAGCTTGCATATATTATGCAATTTCAGCGTCCAATCTCACTAGTTCCCAGGGAAGTTTCTGACTAGCTCCTCACTAATGCTCCACAATTTCTGTGCTACAGTCTCATCAACCGCTGCTGGCAACAGACCGTCGACGGTCATAGCTCCGTCGGCCATAAAATAGCCGTGGTCATCTGTAAAGTTTAAACTCAGAATTGTCTCAATATGAGAGGATTGTATAGGGCGCTGACTGGAAATAGAACGATCAAAAGCAGCAATTATGCCGGTTGATGAGCCCTCAGACGATGTTTTTGTTTTGATAGAAGGGCTGAGATTTCCGTCATCATCAATCCAACCTAGTGAAAGTCAGCGTAACTTGACACCACGTGAGATAACAAAAAGACTTGCCTAGAGCACGAAACTCCTCGGTAGGTACGCTTCTGGTAAGGGATGTGGTGACGATGATACCTGGGTCAACGCAGAAAGACCTCAGGCCCTGGGTTCCAAAATGTTTTACTAGTCCAACCGACGTCAGGATGTTGCAGATCTTTGAGTTACTATATGCTGTCCACTTCTCGTAACTCTTTCCGTCATCATAGGTCAGGTCCTCTAGAAAAGCTAGATTAGCGCGCGTGTGTGCCTCACTAGTATACATGACTACTGTAGCGTGCCCGGCGAGAAGCTGTTCCGTAAGTTGGTTGATGAAATGGAAGTGACCAAGATGGTTGACAGCAAATTGCAACTCGAATCCATCCTCTGACTTCTGATACGATGATGTAGCCATGATACCTGCTGTACAAATCATTGCATCAATTGCGGTTACAGAGCTGGTTAATTCAAGGGCAGCTCTGCGAACAGACTCCAGCGAAGCAAGGTTCAAGATTAACCGGCGTACAGTAGTCCCTGTCGGCACTTCAAGTGACTCGATAACTTCTTGTAGCTTGGTCTCAGTCTGGCTTGCTAGAATGAGCTGCGCGGGCTTTTGAGCAACAATTGCCCTGGCGGTGTCTGCCCCCAAGGAGCTTGGACTAACCCCAGTCACGACGACTGTGATAGGGGTAAGCTGTGAGTCATGAAATATGATGTGCCACAGCTGAACTTACTCGTCTTTCCAGCAATTTCATCCCTGAGTGCAGCGCATGCCTCATCAGAAGTAGTGTTGAATTTAAACTGGGCCATGTTTAAGATATAGTGTAAAGAGTGACTCTTATTGCCAAGTATTTTCCTTTAGTTGTAGCACTTATTTCTTTAGGTTTTAAATCAAAACATCGGAATAGCACATCTTTATATGCATTGACTGCAGAGTGTGCAGAAGATGCTGACGATGTAAATTAATTGGTGTTTAGCGTAAGCTCCGCGCTCATTAAGTGTGTAGTTACGAGACGGTCCCGTCTGATAGCGTAAGCCATTGCCGATGCACCAACACCCGGCAAGTTACCTCTGACTTTCGAAACGGGAGAGGCTTTAATGAGAATGTGGTCTCGGAAAGTCAAACAGAGGCATATATTCAGGTGCATCTCGATATTGTACCTGTAGTATCTCGCTTGGTGCTGAGGCACTTGAGGTTGGCTTGAGAAAATCCACTTTGAAGATGTGGTTGAACAATTACAGCTAAGGACATCGGCATCGATCTAACCTAAGAC
This sequence comes from Phaeoacremonium minimum UCRPA7, assembly GCF_000392275.1. NCBI lineage: Eukaryota > Fungi > Ascomycota > Sordariomycetes > Togniniales > Togniniaceae > Phaeoacremonium > Phaeoacremonium minimum. The sequence goes on from NW_006921440.1 coordinate 167,169, forward strand.
AAGGGGGGATTGGGTTTCGCCGAATGGAATAGATCAAAAATCAAATGAGAATTGACACAACCTCTTGTCAGCCTACGGAATCCTCCGTGTTACTTTTATCGAGGAAAAAGAGGGCGGAGAGTTTCGGACAGCGACCTGATATGTGGCGGGTCCAGATGTGGAGTTTCGTGGTTTGTATACTCACGCAGTTTTTTATATCGTGAGATACTTGAGAATAACTTCCGACTTTGCATTCTGCATTCCCGGAGATCGTTGATATTGCAAGATATTCCAAGATCAAAGACCGCCTTGATCCAATAGACCATGCATTTCCTATCGGGCGCTTATGTAAACATGAAGATTTTGCTTCGTCATCAATCGTCGATTGAGTAGCTGGTGGGAGATTGACGGAGAGTGTTATGGTAACCCTTCTGAATCGCTGCTGAAGCCTCTCGCTGTTCCGCGGACTCCGTGATGGCCCTGATGAATATGATTGGACGCCTTGACCTGAATTGGCTCTCAACAACATTGTCATTCGCCCAATCCAACCCCGAGCTCACGAAGGATAGCTCTCGAATATAATACAGCAGCTCGCTCTCTTTCGCGCTGCGAGGGAGACAATGTTCTCACACCAATCAGGTACACACCAAAGCATCCGCTGCAGCAAGTAACAAAAATGGCTACAACTGTGGGAATCGCTGGTATCACTGGCAAGTTTGGCCGCCTAGTGGCCAAGCACCTTTTGAACAATCCCGAGATCACACTCCGCGGGTATTGCCGCAATCCCAGCAAGGTAATTTCCTCTATTTCCTCCAGCCCAAGGGTTCAGCTCTTTCAGGGTGACGCCTACGATCAAGACAAGATCCGGGCTTTTGTTCAAGGCAGTGACGTTGTTTTGTGCTCATACCTTGGCGACGAAAAATTGATGATCGATGGACAAAAAGCGCTTATCGACGCATGTGAGTCAGAGGGTGTACCCAGGTACATTGCAAGTGACTGGGCTCTCGATTATACTAAACTTGAGTTTGGAGAGTTGTTCGTTAAAGATCCAATGAAGCACGTCAAAGCATACCTTGAGACAAAAGAAAACGTTAAAGGTGTACACATTTTGGTCGGTGGCTTTATGGAGCCCGTTCTCGGTCCTATGTTCAATATCTTGGATGTTCAACACAACATCATCAACTACTGGGGCGATGGTAATGAGCCGTGGGAGGGAACCTCATACGAAAATGCTGCGGAGTATACAGCTGCAGTGGCTGCTGACCCGACCGCATTCGGTGTCCAGAAATGTAAGTTTCGATCTTCTCAGCAAACACACATGATCCACTTGCTGAAACCCTCAAAGTCTTGGGCGACAGGAAGACGATTAAGGAGATCGCAGCGTCATTTGAAACGGTATATGGAATCAAGTTAGAGCTGGTGTGTCAGGGCTCTCTTGACGATCTTAAAGCTCGGATGCATGCCATTCGATCTCGAAATCCCAGCCAGATCTATAGCTACATGTTTCTGTAAGATCACTTTCTGAATTATCCATGAGAATAAAAATCTCCTAACAAGGCTGAAGATTCTTCTTTTATTATTGGCTTAACGGCCAGACCTTTGTCGGACCCGAGACGGATAATTCCAAGTACCCGCATATCAAGCCTGAGACTTGGGAGGATTTCATGAAGAAGCGAAGCCTTGAGGAGCTAGTAGGCTCATACTTTACTCTCTGAAACCAAGGGTTAGATTATACAAAGATTACGATAAAGCTCAGAAGGTTAGCCGACTTGCTATTGAAAAAAGAACTTATGATCGCCATTTTTTTTTTTATAACCAAGCTTAATGTCCCCTCATTTCGAACTCTTCCTCTACTAGAACCCCAAGCTCAAAAGCGAATGAGAGAGTATCTCCTTCCTTAACACTCTCTATTCCCTAAGATGTGAACCAGTGTCATATTCATGAGCGTTATTCTATATTTTCCAGACTAGCTAGATTGAAAGTCCATGAATAAGTCGAGCGAAGGCTTGAGATGTGATGCTTCAGGGATGAGGACTGGCTGGAAGTTATCGGGTGACTCGGATATCAGTGCAGTATCGATGTTGTCAGTGTGCCGTACTGGATCAGGTTTATTTTGAGCGACGCAGTATATGATTTGAGGTGAAGTGATGTCTCGCTGCGCCAAAAGGGGCAAAGACAAGGATGACGCCGGAAGGTCTTTGACCTGTATGACATTTAGCAGGGGTTTGGTATTATTACGTGAAGGCCAAACCTTTTCAATTAAGGAAATATCAACACCTGTGCGCTCCATATCCATGGCGAGCTGCAGAGCCATTGATCGCACAACAGGATTCCTTAGTCCGACTTCCTTCAGAATGCCAAGGAGAAAGTCTAAGTTAGCCTGACTTTGGCCGTCCTGGTCGCTTAGAATATTTTCGAGAAAAACAATAGCTGCCATGTACGCCGAAAACGCCATAATAGGATTTTGTAGTGTCGTATTGATCTTAGTCGTCGTTTTTAAAATGCGTAGTATTTCTTCTGCTGCTGGAAGTAAGCGGAATTTGCTCTGTTGTTTCATATAGCCCGGGGAATCAAATCGATTCAACATCGCCAAAGCTCCACGGTGTAAGCAGATTATAGAAGTATGAATGTTGGCGTTTACAAAGATTGCAGTCTGACATTGGACGGTTCCAGGGACGCGTAGATTGTCTGGTAGGAACATAAGAATAGTGGCGAGATCATTATCAATCTCTCTATGCCTCTTCCAATATGGCCCGTTTTGAATGTCTTCTACATTGTCTTCTGTCGAGGTTTGAAATGTTTGTTGGCATGTTCGATAGAAGATGTGGGCTGCAAGAATCCTTCCTGCGAATGGAGAGTATGATGTGCTCTTCTGTTTCAGAACCGCTTCTAAAAAGCAAGGTGGTTCATTAATTCCATAAGCGAAGGCTTCTTCTGATGCAGGAAGTCGAGTCTGAATCTACAGAAATATCAGCTGTGGTTCAAAAATTAAGAGTAATAACGGCACCATTCGTACATCTCGCTCATTTACAAGTGCTGGCCATCCTAAAACGCTCGCCACAAGGTAGTCATGAGAACAGACTACCCACCACGTTCTCCGTCGTTCCTCCAGTTCACATAAGTCTTGTGATTCCGGAAGAGTAGGAATTGCCGTCGGGCTATTGCTGTCCAATTTGTGCAGTCCAAGCATCTGGGCGATTCTTAACGCTCGTGCTAGGCTGATAGATCCTCGATAGAACATTCGTCGTTGCGCTTCAAAGTGAGCAAGTAAGATCCAGCACTGTACGTGGGCCAACGAGATGGAAAGTTCACTTTCATCCTAGCCGTCAGGTATTAATAGCAGACATCAAAGTTTTGTATCTTAGGTGATGACTAACCTTCATCTCATCGGACTCAGCGTATTGCTTTGCGCGTTGATAGAAAGCCATTGTTATATGAGAATATCTGTCCTTAGTTCCGGCAGCGAGCGCCATGACGGCATATTGCAGACACATAGGGGGCTGCATGTGCTGGGGTAGATGAACAGATGCTTTGTAGCGAGAGGGGTGCAGCATAGGAGCGCCGTGTTGAAGCTCTTCAAAATAGATTGTATTTCTGCTCGACTCAGGGGTTAGAGGTAGGCCATGAAATATGTGTGATAAATGGGGTTGCCATGGATCTTACAGCATCTCCTTGAGTTGCGCTGTAGGGGCTTGCTCGAAGAGACCAAGTTGAATCATTTCATTCTGGGCGAAGCTCTGATCTTCAAAAGTGGTAGCCGACTGCCTATCGCTGAGGTCTGGGAGATGTAGGGATGGAATAGAGCTGGTAAAATTGACCGAGCCCAGTTGCCCCGCTTCGTCGAAGGTCAATTCGTCATTATGGACTGCGCCGCCCCGAAGCTCTTTGATTGTGTCTTCAAGTTGAGCTATAGAAGTATGAGATTTCCGGAACGGTTGAAGTTTAGGTGTAGAAATATACAAAAGTGTATCAAGAAAGGGGGCGCGAGGGGGTGGATCATGGTAATCGTGTCTTACCCATTCGTGATTGAAGCTGCTCGACATTTTGCCTTTTGGTGTGATGCTTTCGTCTCTCCCTGGGATACACACAGTCCTGGCCCCGCTTTCTACATTTGGAGCAGCCGGATGCTTCACGGTCGCACTTGACCTTCCGGCTTTTGCATTGAAGGCAGGATAGGTCGCTTATGCGAAGAGTCTGGCGTATATTTGAGCTGCTGGAAGTGTCACGGACGCTGGGGTTAGCCATCGTGTTTGCTTCGGCCACGTCCAATGATACCATGGCGTCAGCCATCTGAGCCAGACCCCGGCTTGTAGGCGGCCAACAATACTGTGGCAGAGCTCGGTCGCTTACGAGATACCTCTAGTAACTTTGCTGCCAGTGAGCTTCCTAGTCTGGCTTATTTAGCAATCCCTGGCGGGAGGTGGTTGGAAGAGGATGCGGCAAGCTCTGTTGTGGGCCGGTCCCTGCAGCACTTTCAACCGTGTTTACAAATACTGCATAGTAATTGTGGCGGTAATTGTCTAACAGCCACAAAACCTACAAGGCACGCACATGCTACGTCACGGCGGCAGGCAAAGCCTTTTTCAGCTCCAAAACTGCTTACAACGTTATCGCAAAGATCCAGATACTGGACAATATCTGCAAATACTGGGGATTCGCAGTTCTAAGACTTTATTAGAATGATGTGTCGGCCATACCCACCCATAGACTGTAGTATTGCGATGCCCGTGATCAGCCCAATTCCTAATTGCATTGAGTCTCCTTGACAAAACCAATCAAGACCCTACTATCCATGTCCCATCTCCTCTCGTGCCAGTGTACGCACGTTATTGGAAGCCAACAATCGCTTGTCATGTAAAACATTCTTGAATGTTCTCTCGGAGACATTTCCTGCATACCTGAGCTTTCGGCGTCCCTAGTCATGATCTCGGTGTCCGTCCCACACCGAAAGTGGGTCCGGCCGGGACTGGACATGTAGGTGAAGCTCACATTTTCTGTCGGGCATCCTGTTTTGATTCGTCATCAGGAAAGACAGTAAACCTTATCGCAGTCGCGAAGGTTAATTTCAATTTTTGATGCACCATGCATGTCTTTACACTGGAGGAGGCGAATCATTCCACAACAATGGCTATAAAAGTCGCAACGGTACACCTGTCGTCCAGGTCCGACTTCATCTATACGTAAACCATGTCTCGAGCACTTCTTATCACTGGTGCCACAGGCAAGCAGGGAGGTGCCGTGGTCAAGGCTCTCCTGGCTGCCAACGCCGACTTTCAAATTCTCGCCGTTACTCGAGACGCTGCATCGCCGTCAGCGCAACGCCTAGCTAGCAAATCCTCTAGAATCAAACTCATTCAGGGAAACCTCGACGACTGCGATACCATATTCAAGGCTGCCAAAGCCGCTAGTAACACACCGATCTGGGGCGTCTACAGTGTTCAGGTAAGCGCTCTTAGAAAAATTGTTATGTAGCAAGCCAGAGCAGATTGTGTTAATCAACGTTAAAGATCCCTGCATTTAATAGCAAAGGCCCCATCATCGAGGAGAGACAAGGGAAGGCGCTTGTTGATGCCGCTCTGAAGAACGGCGTTAAACATTTCGTCTACTCCTCAGTCGATCGCGGCGGCTCCCGGTCGATCAACAATGAGACCAATATCCCACACTTTGCCAGTAAACACCGCATCGAACACCACTTGATCAACAGTGCCAAGAATAATACCATGGACTGGACAATCCTGCGCCCGGTGGCTTTTATGGAGAACTTCGATGGAGGGTTCATTGGCAAGGTCTTTGCAACGTCCTGGAAGATGGTCGTCAATAGACCGCTTCAGCTCATCGCCACTGACGATATCGGCGTGTTCGGTGCTGAGGCTTTTCTAGAGCCAGATAGGTACAGAGGTCAGGCTATCAGCCTCGCTGGCGACGAGCTAAAGTATGAAGAGTTGGTGAAGATATTCAAGGAGAAGACGGGGTCAGCACCGCCATTGACATTTGACTTGATAGCGAGAGTCGTGTTGTGGTTGTCGAAAGAGATGGGCACTATGTTCGCTTTTTTCGAGAGGGAAGGCTACGGTGCAAATCTTGCAGAATTGAAAAAGACACACCCAGAACTCACTACATTGTCAACCTGGCTTGAGGCGAGTGTGTATTCTAAAGGCAAACAATAGAAGTCGGGAGGACAACGATTGACGCACTGCACTTACAACCCTTTCCCCCTTTTTTCTGGCCAAAGGTCGTCATGAGAGGGAAAGTTCAACCGAGTTAACTTCGCAATGCTCCGTATTTGGACATTGGAATATTAGCAAATATATCTTTTTTAAAGATCTGACTGTGACGTTTGGGTTATAGGGTGCGGCTGATAACCTTTTTCGGCAGTTGCGGGGACAGCCGAGGTAATAGGAATTGGGTATGTCTAGCACATGACATCAGACGCCATAGCCGCATGGCTTTCAGTTATAATCTACTTATTTGCAAGAAATCAGCATCGCTATCTCAGTGTGTAATCCCGTTGCAACGATTACAATGGATCAAATAGAGATGGTAGATACTGCAATTTCACCAGGTCAGCCAAGGCCTACACAGCAGAGCGGAGGAAGGGAAGATGCTCCCCACCCAACCCCGATCGAATACTCTCTTGCGCCCACGGACCGGGGACTTGCAGCCTGGAGACTCCTATGTACCGCATTCGTTTTCGAAGCTTTGCTTTGGGGTAAGACATTTCGTGATTATATAACCGGTCAAGTTGTTATAGGTCTGACCGCCCATTTCAGGATTTCCGCTCTCATTCGGGGTTTTCCAGAACCACTACTCTAAACTCCCGGAGTTCGCAAACAATCGCTACATCTCCGTTGTAGGCACTGTTGCTACAGGCTTCGCCTATCTCGGAGCACCTTTTATTCTACCCTTGATCAAACGATTCCAGAAGTTCCAACGGCAGATGGTATGGGTTGGATGTAAGTACTTAGAGCGTCAATATTGGATGCATTTACAAACCGAATCACAGGGCCGCTTTGCATTGTAGGACTTCTGATTGGCTCCTTCACTTCCACCCTTGAAGCACTCATTCTCACGCAAGGTGTGGCCTACGGGGTCGGCTTTTTGATATTCTACTATCCAATCTTGAATATGGTGAACGAATACTGGATCAGTCGCCGTGGGATGGCTTATGGACTTCTCTGCGGTGCATCCGGTGTCTCAGGAGCAGTCCTGCCGATAATCTTCGAGAGACTACTGGACACATATGGATACAAAGTCACCCTTCGTGCGATTGCTATCGCGTTGGTGGTCCTGACTGGTCCCCTGATCCCTTTTCTCAGAGGCCGCCTACCAGCAAGTGAACAAAGCCAAATCGCTAAAACAGACTGGACATTTCTTCGAAGCCCATTGTTTTGGGTCTATTCGATTTCTAATGTCTTGCAAGGCCTGGGCTACTTCCTGCCGTCATTATACTTGCCATCTTATGCAACCTCGCTTGGGCAAAGTAGTAGACAGGGTGCACTACTTCTAACACTGATGAGCATTTCTCAGACAGTCGGTCAATTTCTGTTTGGCTTCCTTTCCGATCGAAAGGTACCACTTAATGCTCTCGTTGCTTTTTCAACGACAGCTGCCGCGGCTGCGTCTCTAACTTTGTGGGGACTGGGCAGCTCTTTACCGCCACTTGTTCTGTTTGCGTTGATCTACGGATTTTTCGGGAGTGGGTACACGGCCATGTGGGCAAGGATGAGCAGTGCCGTGAGCGGCGATCCGACGACTACACCTATGATCTTCAGCCTGTTCTGCTTTGGCAAAGGCATCGGAAATGTTCTCGCCGGACCAATCAGCGGAATCCTAGTAACCGGTATCAGCTCTCACGGGGAATACGGCCTCTTGAGATATACAGGTGTGGTTGTATTCACGGGCACAAGCATGTTGCTTAGCACGTGTGCCATAGCATTATGGTACACGAGACCGTTAGTACGGATGGTGTTTTGAAAAAGGTGGATTGAAACTTTAGTCATTGATACAAATGTCGGCTATAGATGAAAGTCTTCTCTATCATTGCATGTCTTTTCCTTTGAATTGTTGTCAAACTGCAAGCCTGGTACTGTCGAGAGGGCCTTGAATAGTCTATGCATGTACTAGGCACACATCAAACTATCAAATGTCAATCGCGTTTCTCCCCTTTTCTCTCGCCAGTGGTTAGTGGACTCTAAGATCTCACGGCAGCCACGTAAAAGCAATCCCCACTTCCTCAGAAATGCCACGCTCGCCTCCCAACTATAAGGATTCCATGGTTCTCCCCAGACAAGGAGGAGCGGGTCATCAGGCCTAGATGTCGTGGTGCCATATGCCTCAACCATGTCAAAGCAAAGTCCCAGCTCATCGAACGCCTTGGAGCTTTTCATCGCGAGCAGCAAGTTATCGCGTAGCCTAGGCAATGGAAACAGATCTATCCACGGTCGATGTGGTATTGAGAGCTGGAGATTGGTGGGTCGCAAGCTCGGTGGGCACGTCTTTCCTCCTGGCAGTTCGTATGTGAAGGCTAGGGGACCTGAACGGCCAAAGGGAGATATCGCATCGCACAGTACCCACTCGGTAGTCATCAAACCCAGAGCGGCGGCATTACGTGCTAGTGCATTGAAGACGTTAAGCTTTACCAAAATGGGAAGTTGTACCGGCTGGGGTTTGCCGCCCGCATAATCCGAGTATGCTTGAGATGCAAAGTAAGTGAGCTTGGCACGGCGAGCAGGATCATCCATAGTACACGGGGAGCGCTTCGCTAGACGGAAGTACTTTGCTGCGTCATCTGTGAGTCCTTCTTTGCTTCCCTTGATCCCAAAACCTTCAGTTTGAACCGTATTTGAAGCACTGATGTAGTTGGCCAAGGCAATATCAAATTTACGTTTGCGCCGCCCTATAAGCACTCGTTTTAGCAAACTTGCTGCTTCGGGTCTTGAAGAGCATCTACTTACTGGAAGCTCTCTTATTGAGACGGTTTTGTAGTTTCCTTCTCTTAGCTGTGCATGTAACTCCAGTCCAATCCTCACCCTCCTTCCGCACCTCCAACTGCTGCACCATCGGCGTTAACGTTATGGTCGGATCAGCAACCTGAGCCGAAGGATCCATTTTAAAACGGGTTACTTTAGGCGTTTATCTGAGCAGTTGAACCAAGATTCCGAGGCCGGATGCGTAGGCAAGGCTTTCTAGACATTCTTCTGTTGAGTAGTCTGAAGGAGTGTCTAGGAAAGACTTATGGAGGGTGAAGGAAGGACGAGCCTCAGGGAGATGATGTCCAACTCGGGTGTATCAGCTAATCTGCTCTAGCTCAGCTCTGAAGGATTGAGTGGGGCAAATCTGCAGCATGCTGACCTTTTAGCGTCGATCGCATGACTCGAAAAGGCCTAATTTCGAATATTGAAGATGTCGTCCGCGTTGAGAATACCTTCAACAACGCCTAGAAGGATGGATGTCACAGCTGTCCAAATAGTGAAATCTCTACATAATCTAAAGCTGACAAATATGAGGTACTCTGGCTTCAGAGGTCCACATGTATGGGCTTTCGGTTTCCCGATCTAAAACGCAATGTCTTACAACAAATATATAAAGCCGCTCTGGAGAGCACCTTACATATTGCCATGGTTCTTGGCTCTTTTGCAAATTCTCCCCTTCTCTTGAAACCTCATAGACGAAAGCTACTATACCAGAAACCCTGAAAATGGCTTCACAATCCAAAACCGCCTTACCTATCGTTTTCGGCGCCATGACCTTTGGTGATGCCGGGATTGAAGGTGTTCGTGTGTCTAACCTCAAAGACGCTGGGGCTATATTGGATACTTTCCAAGCCCACGGTCACAGGGAAATTGACACGGCACGTCTTTATGGTGCCGGATCGTCCGAGAAATTCCTCGGAGAGCTTGACTGGCAAGGCCGTGGGCTGGTCATGGCTACCAAGGTCTTGCAGACGTCTGGACGGGATTTGGGCAACATGGCTAACAAACCTGAGCTCATCTATACACTGCAAGGAAAAGACATTCGCCGTGCTCTCATGGGCAGCCTTGCCGCACTCGGCGCTACAAAGATCGATCTGTGGTATCTCCACGGTCCGGACCGCATCACCAACACGCCTCTAGAAGAGACCTTGCGGGAGGTCAATACTTTACATAAGGAAGGTTACTTCTCTCGTTTCGGCATCAGTAACTTCACCTCCTGGGAAGTGGCAAAGATATGCGAGATATGCAATGCCAATGGCTGGGTCCGGCCGGTCGTCTTCCAAGGCCTCTACAACGCCGTCTTCCGCGGGGTTGAGCAAGAACTCTTGCCATGCCTCCGCCATTACGGCATCGCCTTCTACTCGTACCAGCCGCTGGCTGGTGGATTCCTCACAACGCGATACAGACGGGGTATGGCTGATGATGAAGAGGAGGCTGGCTCCCGATTCGACCCTAAGCGGTGGCAAGGAGGATTGCATCGTGCCTTGTACTGGCATAAAGACTACTTCGATGCGTTGGAGGATATCATTCGGCCCGCGATTGCAAAACATGGCTTGACGGAGGCTGAATGCGCCTTGCGATGGGTTTCCCACCATAGTCCCTTGAGCAGAGACCAGGGTGATACCATTCTCATTGGTGCCAGCAGCGTAAAGCAGCTCGAGCATAATCTGATAGACTTGGAAAAAGGGCCCCTCCCAGGCGATGTGGTAAAGGCGCTGGATGCTGCCTGGACTAAGGTCAAGGGTGTAGCAATCCCATATCATCATTAGATCAGACACAATCGATAATTTATCGCGCTGGTGAATTTCCACCAAGTGGAAGTTTCATAGAAATTCGTTCGCCGCGTTGTGATGCCCACCACCGTGAACTCTGGAACAGTTCGCTATCCTGGCCACCCACGAGCCACCACCACTTCTGAAGGAACCATTCTTTTGCTTCCCAACTGTGACAGTCCCAAGGTGTGCCATGATCGACTCCGTTGTCCACGGAGCCCCAGCACACCAATCCATCATTAAGCATGAGGTCAATGCACAAATCATCCTCATCCAGTAGAGGGGGATCAGCCGCCAAGGCTGCCAACGCACGACGACGAAAGGTCGGAAATGGCAATGAGTCAATATACGGATGATGGGAAACCGTGAACTGCGACGCAACCGGGCGTAAATGTATGGGAATATCCGAGTTGTCGACGTCGCTGCTATTTTGACCGCAGAAGGGTGATAGACTTGTTTCGTCCAAGAAGACAGAAAAGTCAAAACCTAGCGAGCTGAAGTTCGCAAAGAAAGCGGCAAAATAGGAGAGGCGCGCGATTCGTAAAACATTACGATACGGCGAGTATGCTCTCGATTCGAATAGATCTTGCATTGCAGACGACGCCGTTTCGAAGGGCTCGGTGGTTTCCGATACTGACAGCAAGATGTCTACGAACTTGTAGTCGCCACCCTGTGCGAGGACGCGGAGATTATTGCGAGAAGTTGGTGAAAGTGACAAATAGTAATCTCGTACCGAGTCTGGTTTGGCAGATACTACCTTACTGCTAGGCCGATAGATTAGGATATCCTTGGAAGCAGTAGAATGCGTATGGGTAGGTGTAGACTGGGCTCCAGCGCCGAGCAGCCGGTCTCTAGCAACTCGTTCAGAAGATGCATCGGTAGCAGACTCAAAGGCCATTTGATTGGTGTATGAAGTTTCCGGCATGACATTAGTGAACAGTAACGGATCCAAGCCCGCGATATCTGAAGGTCTTATCAGCGGCTCCTCGACATCTAAGTCTGGAAAGCTGAAATCTGTCCCGGACGGCTCCAGCCAGGCACTGATATCATGCCAAGGCGATCCTGTGCTCGGTTGATCCGCCGATATAGATGGTGTTACCTGCTCTAGCAGCTCATCCGACCCTAGTTCTTCTCTGAGACCCGTTGAGGTCGAGTTTGTAGGATTTGCTGGGCGAGCACTCTCTAATAAAGCGACCTTGTTTTCGAGTTCTCTTATTTTTTCTCGTCTTCGATCGCCTAGTGCGAAATGAGCATGCGTCCATCGATTTTGCTTCTCAGGACTCACGATATGCCTTTTGTGCCACACGATTCTGCATGCGGCGATCCGCCGAAATTGGCTTCTTCGCCCGCCTCGGTCTTGTTGAGGCTGAAGTAGCATCAGCCTTCTCGTAGTCTCTCACACGGTCCGACATCAAGGCGTCTTGACCATATTCATGTGGAGGCTTGAAGGGAATGATTTTGCAGCATTGATTACGTTGGTGTATCTTGTCGTAGAAACACCAGCAATGTGCTTACGTCAAGACCCGGTTGCTTACGCGATGCCTTGACTCGTCTGCTGACGCTATGAAATGTGCATACTGCTGCGCTGCACCACACGACGACACCCGGGAAGAGAGAAATTTGTGCTTCTTCGCAATGAAGGCATAATCCCAGATTGATTAGACATAGGCAGGCTATTGATGAAAACGGAGATTGAAGCTGCAATGCGAAACAATCGTTTGGTACAAGTATCTCCCAAGTGAATTGTTGACTATAGGTTGTAGTTGCATAACGACCTTAGCGTGTTGACGAAACAAGTGCCCCACCGTCGCGCTCACCGCAAAAAAATTTCCTACTTGCACTTCGCACACAGACTTCGTTACCTTTTCGCGTAGAACTTGCCTTTTTGGCCACACTCTGCATAAGAGATCATGACTGGCATGACCTTGTCCTGATGATTCTCTTAAATCCGACTCGCGCTACTGTTCCAACCCAATGGGCCGTCTCGAGAGAGACGTGACTTGACGCAGAGATGCGTCTCTTCCTCGTCCGCCACGGCGAGTCTGTGGACAATGTAGCAGGCCTCTAGTGCGCTCACTCTCACGACAACCTGCTCAGTGGCTGTTGCTGATTGTGCTTTAGTGCAGGGTCTCGCGACTCGCCGCTCACGAACCATGGCGTTCTGCAAGCTCGCCGTCTCGGAGCGCACCTGGCAGGCCGAATCCCCAGCATCGGACCAGTCCGCCGTATTTTCTCATCGAATCTCCAGCGAGCTGCAACAACAGCCCAGGCGATCATTGATGCTCAGTCTGTCTCCGGGTCTCCGAATAACCTCCCTCGTCCGGCCCTTGTCCAACTTCCTGAACTGCGCGAGAAGGATTTCGGTTCAGGTGAGGGAAAGCGCTTCGGGTCCCGCACCGAGGTAGATCAATCGGATTCTGAATCACACGAGGCCATGCGTGTTCGGATAGATCGCTTCATCGAAGAACATCTGACCACTACGTTGGTAGAGGCGACGACATCCACCCAGGACAAGTCTACCGTTGTCATTGTTGCGCATGGGATCATCCTTAACGTACTCCTGAAATCGATCCTCTTAAAGTTTGCAGCCGTTGAGCTTTCTAGGCTTGCAAATCTTGGCGACGGCCAGAGAAGGTCCGAACACCTCGCGGCTTGGAGCAATACTGGATACCTAGAAATCATTGTTGAGAGCAAGGATCGTCGCCCCAAGAACGGTCCGCTTTCTGTTGCGTCTGGCTCAACAGAAGATCGAGGTTCAATGGCGAGCATGCCAGCAGGCACCAAAGAGTCAGATCAACCGGCATTGAAACTCCGGGTGGCAATACTCAATTGTGTTGAGCATCTGCAGGGCCTAAAGAAGACCCGTGGGGGAATTGGTAGTTTGAAGTTCGATAACAAGCAGCAAACCATGGACTCGTACTTCTCTAAGGCGACAAAAAAGCTCAAGCTCGCCGACAATTCGGATACATGATACCCCCTTGGCCACTCGACGCACTTCACACATTAGAACAGGTTCGTTAGGCTTTTCTTACCTTCTCGCTTTCTCCATATGATGAGTGCATTTCTCACAGACCTGTTCTGAAAACCTAATGTGGACAAACAATGTCCAACCGCTATCTGACTTGGAGATCCAATTACTGCTTTCTATTCATCTCGAATGTTGTGCAAAGACTAATTTGATGATTAGGTAGGCCTTGCACTGTAATGATTTCACACTGTAGATGATCACGATTCCATGTCGTCGTAACACGGACAGCATTGCATGCCACATTGGAGATGACCTTATATACTCTATCCAGTTGGATAAGAATACGCATTGTAACTCGTGGAAGGAGTTTTGGCTTTCATCGACGTATCGAGCATCGAAACTCGGTGCGGTCTGTCACTTGCAATTGTAGCATACTAATGTTTGAAATGTATTCGCCTGTAAACAGATTTGGTGCTAGTATAGGGCAAAATCACAATTAGTTCGCAGCATTAACCGAGTTCTATCAATGTAAACATCCCTCACCCCTAAACCCTCCATAATTGTATCAAGCGTCATTCCTAAGATGCAATCCTGTGTCCCTCGCTCGGAACCACTGACTCTAGTTCAAGACACTCTGTAGGCTGGTCCCACGTGAGATAGTACTGACGGTTCACCTTTCGCAGACCGCAGGCTTGTCTTTGTGTAGTCGGTGTACCTCCATGGGCCTGCTTGTCGACGAGTATTAGTCGAGAAGTTTACAGTGAAGTCTGCAGGCCTGGCACATTAGACAAATGTTCGTACATCAACATCAAAATGGCCAGATCAAATGTGTGAATTTGTGCCTTACTTAGTTGGCTGGCTGGGCTGGAACAGAAGCTGATGGGGCGACCTTCTCATCCTTGGCATGACAGCCCGGTCCAGCAGATGCACAAGGTGATTGAGTGGGCAGCACAACCTGGGGAAGTGCAGTGACGCCGTAGATGTGCGCCAAGATGCCGACGAGGACGAGATTGAGGAACTTCATTGTCTGAAGTCTTGAGCAGATGTTGGTAACTACTTGGTATGTGAAGACGGATCGTGCGCTAGATGGATTTAATCATTGAATCAAGAACCAAGAACGTGTGAGGACTTCTGCTTCATTATATACTCTGGGAAGGTTCTCGAGCTTGACGACACATCAGCTGGTGAGTTGGTGAAGCTCGATGATTCAGACTGTCAGTCGTTCTGTTGTCGAAGTGCTAATGAAGAACAATCAGACATAGAATGCTCCTTGGATCGAATCATAACATGAAGATGACATCATTCAACGTCGAATCAATGATATGATTTACACCTTCAAAGAGTTCCTGAAGAGGGTATACAGCGAAATCCTGAGGATAAATTCAGATGGTTCAACGTGAGTCGCCAAGATGCAGTTTTGTGAGACTGAAAGGATTGAGATGCCCACAGACAAGTGTCTATTCCTCATCACTACTGGAATCTGGCTCCACCCCGCTGGCGGCCTCAGAAGGTAGTATTCGCGGAAACCAGCCATGTTCTGCAAAGTCCACCATCAACTCCCCCAGGGCGCCAGTCGTGACGGTTACTCCCTCCGCACGAAGGGCTGTAGCTTGGTTCTGGGCGCCTGATGGTTGCGATCTGACCATGATTCAACGTTGCGTCTATGACTGATGAGGCTTAGACATACCTTGGAGAGATGACGCCTTTGGAGTTGATAACGCGCTGCCACGGTACATTCTGATTGTTGAATCTTGCGTCCGGATCATCTGGCAAATGCTTCATACAGACGCCGACCTGACGTGGCCGCTGTGCTGTGTAAGAATCAGCCTTATAGGTCCTCAACGCTTTGGGGGACATTGGTGCGCACGCGTTCCCACAAGCTTAGCTATATGTCCATAGCTTGTCACTTTGCCGTACGGGATCTCTTGAACGGCGCTGTAGACGGCATGAAAGAACGCGGCCGCCTCGTCCGACCGTGGCATTTTAGTACACAAATATCAATCTGTATTCTTCTGCACTAATGGGTCAACAACGATTTTTAGTCGTAGATAGCGGCTAGGCGGGTTGGTCGTGAGGTGCAGCAAAGGCTATTTTGCGCGTTGAGGTGAAATTTAGGAGATGTCGATCTGATCAATTGAAAGGCGTCAATGGTGGCGTTAGAAGTAGCCCACCATGTTAGGCGCGAACGCTGCTGTACGAAACTTGCAATTTTACACCACAACAAGTAATTTTCAAATTTCGGTCCTTGCTTGGATTGAGATGTATTATTTCTAGGACCAACGCTCTGTGCTTTGGATTGAAGTCATACATAAATTTCCTGGCACTACAACGTAGCAGTTTACAGCTATAACTGGTGCCATGAATTACGAGGTACTGTAAGTACACCATCAAATTGATCCAAAGTAAACTTTCGCGGCCTTCTCCATTATCTCTCTGACCCTTGCAGGATCAATTTTCGCCTTGCGATCGTACGAATAGAGCCCGTTCACTTCCTGTTCAATATCTGTCCTACAGCAAGAATGTCAGGACCTGCGATATAACAGACTTGTAGACTGACTTACAACTGTGTATAAACCAGTCCACAGCAGTGGCGGCCCTTCACGACGCCCACGACCAGTTTTTCGATTCTTTGAAGTAGATCCTCTGGGTCGCTAGCGGTGGTATAACCCCAGTCTTTCGCACCAACTGATGGTGCATCCTTCGCAGGTGCAATATTGACACCGCCAAATTCGGTACACAAAATTGGTGCGCCAGACCTATGTTCAGCACGACTGTCGATGACGGCAGATGCTGAGCCATATATTGGTGGAACAAACAAGTCTCGGTTTGCTTTCTGGCCAAGGATGCCCATCATGGTCAAACATGTCTTCTCTAGCTCGGGTCCATCTGCATAATCGTGAAACGTTGTTAGATCGGTCAAGACATGCTCCCAGCCACAGTTGTCGTTGATCGGCCGACTTGGATCCAGTGTCCTGTTCAAATACTTAGTATGCCACATACACTGTATTTAGGTCTCATTTGGACATACTTCGTCATATAGTAGAGCGAGCGGATATGATTGCGTTGCTCAATATTGTCTTTCAATGACGTGTATCCCCAGCTCTCATTCACAGGGGTCCAAGCAACAACGCACGGGTGGTTAATATCGCGCTTCACTACTGCTATCCATTCTTCGTTGAATCGCTCCACGTACTCATTATTGAATTCGTACGCATTGGCGACCTCACCCCACACTAGATACCCGAGATGGTCAGCCCAGTATAAGAAAATGGGATCTTCGACTTTCTGATGTTTCCGACAGCCATTGAAGCCCATCTTCTTTGACAGCTCGATGTCAGCTTTGAGACTGTCTGCAGACGGGGGTGTCATTAGGGTTTGTGGCCAGTAACCTTGGTCAAGCACCAAAGCTTGAAAGATGGGCTTTCCATTCAACCTGAAAGTCCCATCTCCATTGGTCCATGACAGGCTCCTCATTCCTACAGTTGTGTTGACTTCATCGACCACTACCGCTTCGGCATCGAGCAGCTTTAGCTGTACATCGTAAAGTAGGGGATACTCTGGGCTCCATAGGGCTACACCTTCTCGCCAACATGCATCATCGTCAGGGAGGCCTTTGTCTCCTAGAAAAGAGTGCCGCTGCTCAGACGAAAGCCGCAAGCTAAGATCAAGTGTCACCGACTCCTTATCTTTTACCAAATCCTGTCTCACGCTTCCAACTTGAGTGCCACGGAAGCTGGCCGAGACCTCAACAGTACAACTGAATGCCGACGGTCGCCCCAGAACAGATACGTTTGCATGCAGAGCACCAGCTTCGATATTGTCTGATCTTAGGATTGTACCGTGGCTGCTGTCTCCGACGCGGATGCGAGGAACGCTTTCCAGCCAGACGGACTGCCAGATGCCGCTGCTTGGAGTATAGAAGATGCTCTCTGGCTCTGGACCCCAGTACTGCTTCCCACGAGGCTGCGAGAGGTCATATGGGGAATCTCGAACCCGGACCCTGACCTGGTGTTGACTTGCATTGGCCTGGACCTGCACAGCATCTGAAATGTCCAGGTCAAAAGGAATATGGCCACCACGATGCCTCCCTACAATGTGATCATCAACCCATACGGTCGCCTCGTAATCAATGGCGCCAAAGCGTAGTAGCAATCGATGTCCTTTCTTCAATTCTTCCGAGGTTCTGATGTCTGCGAAGCTTCTTTCATACCATAGCACCTCGTGAGCGCCACGTTCGCCAATGCCAGATGCGGGGGCCTGAAAGACAAATGGCACTTCGATGGTTCGCCTTGCATCTCCAGACAGGCCAGCATCGTCATCATCAAAAGCGAATTGCCAGGTTCCGTTCAGTGGCGTCCAATTTAGGTCCCGACGTTCAAAGTCCGGCCGAGGGTATGGTGCGGATTCTGCCATAGTGTGCAGAAGCAGGTATCTTGAGCCGGTAGGCTGTCGGGCGATTGAAACGACCTAAATTAGCGTGTCATTGCCCATTAAGGCCTGAAACAGTCGTCACTTCCTCGTGCCCTAGCGATTTGCTGGCCCGAAACACATTCACGCTTTACCGACAAACTTATGATTGATATAAATGACACCCATCTTCTCAGAATTCAAATCGGCAGATTTAGTTGATTTCGAGAACGCGAGGCACCGAAGTCGGCGAGTCGTGGCCCATTATACTCTCCACCGCGGCCATTATTTCTTAACAGTCACATGAAACTGACATCACAGCAATCCCGGACTAGTCTAAATCAATATTGATGCAGGTCCGATATGAGAATGTTGCAGGCGAACTAGGAAATGATTGCTGGTGTTAGTGTTAAACAACATGTATGCTTATGCTAGAGAATAAAGCAATAGCAGGATTGTCGAGTTACAAACTAAATTGCGACAACTGCCTCTTTCTCCCTAAGCGATTGCATATTAGCATCCTTAAGAAACTCCCAGTCGATATGAGGTCCTTCAAAGTTCTTGCGCCCAGTCGTAAACCACAGAAGTGTCGTTATTCCAAGAAGACCGACTACGATAACGCTAATGTAGTTCATGCTTGATGTAGTTACTGGAATCAATGGCGGCATACAGACAATGACCGTCAAAACAATCGTGTACAATACTGCATAAGTATTGCAAACATATCCAAACCATACCAGATTCAGGTATCTAGGCGGCAGACCCTGCTTTCGGCCATGTAGAAGAAGGAGCCCTTGGGGTGCTGCGTAAGTGATGCTTAGAAAAAGTACTGCGGAGGTGACGATTGAGTTAAATGCAGTAGTCGATGCGAGATAGAGTAACCCGTAGAGGAGAATGAAGGTAAAGGCAGCAACAGTGGTACGAATGGGAAATCCAAGTCTCGAATCGACCTTGACGAAATATTGAGAGAATGGAACGCCGTTCTACCAGGCTTTAGTTAACCAAGCGGTATATCAGATTTATCATGATCATAACTTACATTGAACAATGACCCTCAAGCCAACCACTACTCAATCCTTCTATCTCTTGCTTCAGTCTTTGATGCGCATACACTTGAGCTCGTGGACCTTCAAAGACTCCCCTTAGGACCGGATGCAAACTTAGAGCCGGAGACACAACCGTGGGATCCTGTGGAAGCGGCAGAATACAACGCGGGCATCCTTGGGCAAGACACGTTTCGAAAGGATCTTAAGCCGTTGCAGGTCGTGCAACCAAATGGCCCATCTTTCTCAACTACGGGTCGTCGGGTCGAGTGGCAAAAATGGTCTTTCCAACTTGGCTGGAGTTTGCGTTGAGGGTCCAGTCCTCCATGACATCAAGTACGACAACCGCTCTTGGTTCTATAGGGTGTCAATGAGTGAGATGTCTGTTCCTTACGGTGATCCTCGTTCCCCATATCATTCGAAACAAGCTTTTGATCTTGGAGACTCAGGTTTTGGGTTGACTTCTAACAGTCTTACCCTCGGCTGTGATTGTCTAGGTCATATTGCATACTTTGACGCGGTAAGGTCAACATCTACTGGAGAACCTGTCCTTATGCAAAATATTATTTGCATGCACGAAGTTGACGAAGGGATTGGGTGAAAGCACAGCAATGTTCGCAATCACCATTCCTCTGTGGTTCGTGACCGTCGACTCGTCATCCAATGCACGGCCACGGTTGCCAACTATGAATACATTCTGGCATTTGTTCTCGACCAAGCTGCTAATTTGCACATCGAAGTGCGCGCTACTGGGATTATATCAACAATGCCAATCCGGCAGGGAGCAAATGTTCCTTGGGGCACCACGGTTGCTCCTGGAGTTCTTGCGGTTAATCATCAGCACCTCTTCTGCGTCTGCATTGAC
This sequence comes from Phaeoacremonium minimum UCRPA7, assembly GCF_000392275.1. Classification (NCBI taxonomy): domain Eukaryota; kingdom Fungi; phylum Ascomycota; class Sordariomycetes; order Togniniales; family Togniniaceae; genus Phaeoacremonium; species Phaeoacremonium minimum. The sequence continues at coordinate 187,175 of NW_006921440.1, forward strand.
CCTCATTTGGAAGGGTTACGAAAGAACACAATCAAGTACGATGATTGCATTCCGGTCGTCGACGAACCGGAGCTAGATCCGTTTGGTTGCGCTTTCCGTCATGAGAGCAGCTCCGTGAAGAAGCCAGGCGGCTATGATCTTGATCTCAGCAAAGCTCGGGTATACAAGATCATCAACAATTCTCGGAAAAATGCTGTATCTGGAAAGGAAGTTGGCTACAAGCTACACGCAGTACCTAGCCAGATGATCATGATGAGTCCCAAGACATTCAATTTCCGTCGCGGAGTGTTTGCCTCCAAACCAATATGGGTCACGAAGTACCAAGATGATGAGCTCTGGATTGCAGGAGAGTTTACGAACCCGAGCCGACAAGACACTGGTCTTGCTGTCTGGGCTTCACGCGATGAGTCTGTTGAAAATGAAGGTGTTGTCCTTTGACATAGCTTTGGTCTTACTCATGTCCCTCGACCTGAAGGTAAACTTGGTCTCAAGGTTTCTAGAAGAGTAGCGCAATCTGCTAATAACCATTACACTATACTTCCCTGTGATGCCTACTGAGAAGATTTCTATGTCTCTGAAACCAGAAAACTTTTTCGACCTCAATCCTTCAAACGATGTCCCTCGCTCTTCACAGAGCGAAAACAATTCAAGGCTATTTAGCCATTCCAAGGAATCATGTTGTAACAAATAGCTAGACGAATATTGTATCAGACTTCACGGCACTCCTCAGATAATGGCTAAGATTCTTTGCAGTCGTGATAGGTTGACACTACGTCGACACGGCCATGTACCTATAGAGCCAGAGTTATGTGCCAAGTGTGAAGCTTGTTTGGGTTTAAACTTCAAAGGGCGTTTATGCTACGCCATCTTGCATCGTTCTAGTTCAAGTTTGTATGTGTAAACTGGTTCTCAAGAGCGATTACTACTCACATTCAATGTACTGACTGCGAGTCACACAGTGAGTGAGGGTTTCAAGAGTATCATTTGGGTCTTATACAGCGAGAGCCCTCGAGCCTCTATGATACTTTCATCGCCAATTGATTTGTATGTTGATTATGATTTATTCTATTAGATGCATTTCTATAAAAAAGGTAACTCCAAAACTAGTACACGTCTCCCTTTAGTTGTTTGTACACGGGTATGTTAAACCTCTCCCTCGCCTTGTCCATCACCCAGCCGAAGCGGTCCAGTAGCCCTCGCCGTATGGCCACAGTCACGATGCCTGCCACCGCTGCGACCAAGAACAACACCAATGCGATCACGCGGCCGGGAGTCCACGTTCCAGGGTTCTCCACCACAGGGTACGGTGTGTCATCCATGCGCATCAAAAGAAGTAAAGATGCTGTCCATCCCGTGAAGCCCTTGCCTCGCCTGCCATGTCCAGTGACATCAGAGTACTGCTCCCACACAAAACCTGTGTCGTACCAGCTGTCGAAGACCTTTGCCAGTATGCGGCGCCTTAGCTGCTGCGCGAGCTTCTGCACCCACTTCTGCTCTTTTCCGGGCCACCGTCCTATCTCGTTGAGCCGTAGTACCGCTAGGACATTGATGTTCATCCACACAGCACCGCGCCAGTAGTCATCGCCTTGTCCATACTTATCCTCCTTGATGCTCAAACTTCGAATGCCGTAAGGCGACCAGATCTTGTTCGGGTCATTGAGCAAACCCAGAACGGCGTTGAGATTGGGGTGATCCGCACCAAGGTGGCCAGTCAGAAATGGTATGAGTGAGATGTAACCAATATGGCACACCTGCTTATATTCACCTTTTGGATCAACCTTTGTCTCATCCTTGGAATCATCCTTAGAGTCGCTCTTGAACAGCACCGTAGAATCGCAGTAGATTCTTCCTACCGGGTCGTAGTGTAAAACATCGAGATTGTGCTCTATATTCTTCGCCTGTTTGCCATACATCTTGGCATCCCCGTCTTCGCCCAAATACTTCGCGATTCTTGTCAGAGTGCGAGCGGATGCGCCTACCCACGACAGCGCGTCGACATGTAATTCTGCGGGATGCGGCACATTCGCGCGCGGAGAATCGTCCAGGCCACTGGTTAGGGTAAGCTCTGGGGTGCGCCCACGCCACCTATAGCCTTCGTCTGGGATAGTCTCATTTGGGCGAGTGTACGCGTCACTGAAGTCACCGGCCTGCGTCCGTCGGAACCAGTCATATTGTCGGACAAGCAGGGGATACAGTTCCCGCAGGAGTTTCTCGGATGTTTCGGGCGAAGCGAGATGCTGGGACGGTCTTCCAAGATATGAAGTCTGGTTATCGATCTTATCTAGTATCATCGGCAATACCAGGGCAGTGAAGGTAAGAGGATTTGCGTGGTGAGGATACTGAACCTGGAACTCCTCAGGCACTTTACTCCGTGCCTCAGGTCCGAGAATTTGTTCTCGTGCAATCCACCCATCGCTGTCCATGAGATTGTACCAGCTGCGCAGGACCGAGACTGCAAGGTCCAAGTCCCACTCAACTACTGGGAGCAAATGGAAGCCTTCGTCCCAAAGAAATCCACGAGCGAAAGAGGACCTAGAAGGGGTATGTGATAGAAGCGATGTTGGTTCGGCTGTTGTTATTTCCGCTTGCGCCATCGCACTGGCTGTATCTTTCCAGAAGTCTGGCTTTTCCTCTTCGTATGCTTTAGCGTGCGTCAGGTCGACTTTGCTGTCACCATGGAAGTATCCAAGACCACCAAGAAGATTAGACAGCAAAGACTGTTCGAATGAGACATGCTCGGGCTCAAAAGGAGGGTGGTATGGCGCCACCCAAGGGAAAACATTATTTATACGTTGCTGATACATCGTTCTAATCTCATCGACTTTGCCCGCGAAATTGGCGGCTAATCAAATATTAGACATTTTCGAACGATCATCAAAGAGTGATCATAACTTACATGTTATAGTCTTCGTGGTTGACTTTGAATAGTAGATCAAGTCTATCTACGAAGATAATCAGCGAGAGTGATACGGTCTAGGGACTCTATAATTTCTTCAATTACCTCGAAAGGTCCCTCAAAGACTGCTTGTAGAAAATGCATGTTCGCAGTCCGATGACCGCTGGGTAGCCCCGCCCCTCCCGGTGCAGCACTAGACGCGGCTTTGATCTGACTCGTGAGGACAGCTGTGCGTGCATGTTAGATGATTCTCTGCACTGATAGCACGGAGGAAACCCTTACATTTCGCTTGCCAGGTACTAGACTCTGGAACCTGGATACTCTTGATCGCAGGACCTTCGACGATGTTGCCTTGCGCTACGTTGATGACCTGAATCTCAAAGCCTCCAAGAGAAGGATCTTCACCGGTACAGACAGCGATGACCTGATCATTTCCTGCGGGCGTATCAGCCGGCTCACACCGCACATACTTGGTCGGTGATTCTGCAGCGCTAGGGTCCGGCATGTCTTCTAATGCGAGATGGAAGATGACTGCTGTCTTCGTAGCGCGTCTCTTAGGAGCACCATCGACGCGAACACCCCAACTCTTCCCGTCGGGTGTCTTGATGAACGATGTAGTAACATCCACATCTATGCTGGTATCATTGATCGTCTGGATGCCTCCAGACCGGGTGTCATAGACGGTCCAGCCGAATTTGATGTCATCATCCTTCTCACAGGTATCCCGCAGCGCTGAGAATGTCAGTGGTAGGAACTCGGTTATTGTGTGATAGAACTCACATTTGACGAGTGCGTCGCTGCTCTCTCCATTGCCCCACATTAATCCCATGAGCAACGATTTTGGCACCTGTGGCCGGACTCCGAAATACAGATTTGGCCGGTAAGGCCCCCATCTTAACGAAGCATCTTCCGATGTCTCTGCTGTCGCAGAACCTGCCCAAAGGGTCAACGCAGCAAAGATCGAGACAAACGCGCGAAAGAGCGACATGTGCGCGCCGGGATTGCCCATCCTTTTCCTTGGTGTCGGTCGTGGCGCTCAGGGGCACACAGAGGAGCTGAGCGCGAGTAGCGGTGCTGAGTGGCAGGTCTCAGATTGCGCTGGAGATAAGAGATTACTGCAGTCCCATAGCGCGACAGAAACCGAGTCCGCGAGGCAAGAAAGGCACCAAGCCAAGTGCCTATTCACTCTAAAGTGTTCGCAGCGTACCCAGCTCCGCCCAAAGCTCTTGATCTCTCGACAAAGCGACGCTGAAGTTTGATGTTCTTTTGACGTGCTGCTCCTTTTCTTAGCTTGAAATCAAGAGCGGTTTAATTTCGGTCCAGGCATGACGTCTCCACCGCATGATTAGCGTCATCGTGCTAGCAGCACGTGCTTGGTATAACGATATTAGCTACTTGCATAACCCCTCTCATTCCCCCCCCC